>NC_133329.1:153120573-153348073 GCF_042186555.1 Aquarana catesbeiana
TGTCCTACCTCAGCTGCTTACCCTTTACACTCACCTATTTGAGACTTTCACCTTACCAACATCCACAAGGAAGGCTGTTATAGTGCTCATCCCCAAACCTGGGAAAGGATTTGGGCCTTCCCGAGTCATACAGGCCCATCTCCCTGCTCCAGGTGGACATCAAAATATTGGCGAAAATGTTGGCACTGCGCCATAATTAGGTTATCCTAACCCTAGTGCATGAAGACCAGGCCGGCTTCATGCCAGGCAGCAACACCTCATTCAATCTTAGAAAACTGTTCATAAACATGCAAGACCATCATAATAATGTTGGAGAGAGGGTAGTGGTAATGCTCCACACAGCCAAGGCATTCGACTCGGTAGAGTGGAACTACTTGTGGAAATGTCTGGCACAATACGGCTTTGGCCCCAAATTTCTTAGATGGATCCGCTTACTATATCAGGCCTCAGTAGCCAGAGTAACAGCTAACGGATTGCAGTCAGATACCTTTGAATTATCCAGAGGCACCAGACAGGGCTGCCTCTATCCCCTCTACTATATGCCCTGGCCACAGAACCTCTAGCAATATCTTTTAGACGCAACCCATCAATACAGGGCTTACGCGTAGGTGATCTAGAAAAAAAAATAAGCATGTACACTGATGACACACTACTATATCTAGCGGCTTCAGATCTCTCTCTGGCTGAGGCCCTACGAACAATTGAACACTTTGGCTGATTTTACGGACTCAGGATCAACTGGGAGAAGTCACAAATTCCCACACTTGATCTTGCTCCCCAAACTGAACTACAGACCCAATTACCCCTACAGCGAGTCAATAGTATCAGATACCCGGGGGTGAGCGTAACTAGGTCACCGATCGATTATGTCTCTCTAAATGTGGAACCACTGTTCGCCCTGATTAAATCTAAAACACAAATATGGGCACGCCAACCCTCTCGGGGTACTAGGTCGCATCAACCTCATTAAAATGACACTCCTTCCTAAAATCCTCTATATATTATGGCACACCCCTGTATATCTACCATTGAAATATTTTAAAATCATAGATGCAATTAACAAACCTTTTGTTTGGGGGGAAAAATAGGTACAAATTAGCATGGCGACTACTCAAAAACCTCATTGATCTGGCCGGTACGGCCCTACCGGACTTCAATCTATATACTACTTAGCTTCCCAACTATCCCAATTGTTCCACATAGACAAGACAGACAGGAAGCGATTCACTTCACTCCTATGCCCTACCTGGGCTCAACTGACAACAGACCCCATTTGCAAACTCTGAACACAGTAGGTCTCTGTCCATGAGAGAATCAGGTTTGCTTCCTTCAAGGCAGCCAGGCTCCTCGTGTCCCCTTGATGATCGATCTATGCCCCTGTGGTGGCATTGTCTGGCTGCACCCGAATTAGGTGTACCATCAGAAGGGGGACCAGGGATGCAGAGACAATTTGACTACTCTGAGCTCCAAGATGTTGATAGGGATCTTGATCATGTTCTTTGATAGTAACAGTCCTCCCCAGCCTGATAGACTTGCTTCTGTTTTAAAGACTTTCAAGTGATTATTATGTGGGATTTCTCTTGGATCTCAGTTCTTGGGTATGAGCTCTTAGAGAAAGAATTTTTATTTTCTGAAAAAAAGACTTATGCCAGGGATGTGCCCATGACTAGACCCAAGTATGCCAAGTGTGGGAAGGCTGAAGAGCAGATATTTATTTTTTTAATTGATCATCTAGTCAAGTCATTCTGGAAACTGTCTCATGACATGTTCTAGGGCATTCACACAAAAAGCAGAGCAGAAGGAAATTGCTGTAGTTGGTCTGTAACAACACGATCCTAAATTACCAGGTCATGTTGATTGTTCGTTGTCCAAGTCCAGTTACCTGCAGTTTGACATACTAAAATTTCAGCAAGACCTGGTTGCAGGGCTGGGCCTGTAATAGGGCGTACACACGGTGGGACTTTGTTCGGACATTCCGACAACAAAATCCTAGGATTTTTTCCGACGGATGTTGGCTCAAACTTGTTTTGCCTACACACGGTCGCACAAAGTTGTCGGAATTTCCGATCGGCAACCACGCGGTCACGTACACCACGTACGACGAGACTAGAAAAGGCCGGTTCAGAACCAAGCGCGGCACCCTTTGGGCTCCTTTTGCTAATCTTGTGTTAGTAAAAGTTTGGTGAGAGACGATTCGCGCTTTTTCAGACTCGTGGCTTTCAGATCGTTTTCTGCCGTTCAGTTTGTGCTTGTGGGTTTGTATCTGCTCTTCAGTGCGTGCAAGCAAGTTCCACGTGACTTTAGGTAGTCATTGTATTCTTGTTCGTTCGTTACTGGTTTTCAGGTCGCTCTTCACAGGCCTTGCTGTTCTTCAGTGCGTTCTGTTACTTCGTTCTGAGCAGCCGACCGTTTTCTAGCCATGTTTCGTATGCGTACTCCTCGTAGAGTTTGTGCTGTGCGGGGGCTTGGTGTTGGGGTCCTGACCTTGACACAAGTCCAGTCCATGAACAGGGTGGGGAGGAGTTCATGGACCAAGAATTGGTTGCTTCAGCGTGACCAGTTCTCTCATATGCCTTTGCTCCGTGAGATCCGTGAGAATAATCCTGATGATTTCAGGAACTTTCTCAGGATGACGGACCCCGTGTTTCACCGTCTGTTGGCTTCGCTGACCCCCTATATTAGCAGGCAGGATACCTGCATGAGGCAAGCCATCACTGCGGAGCAGAGGTTGGTCGCTACCTTGTGGTATTTGGCCACAGGGAGAAGTCTGCAGGACTTGAAGTTCTCGACAGGCATCTCCCCCCAGGCTCTGGGGATCATTATCCCAGAGACCTGTTCTGCCATCATCCAGGTCCTGCAGAAGGAGTATATGAAGGTAAGATTTTTATCCTTTTATATCCCATTTTATTGTATTGAATGTTTGCTAATATATTGTATTTATTTCCTCATTCCCTAATTACCATGATTGTAATATGCTGTGAATGTCCCCTTTGTTCTCATGCCTGCTGGATTTGTATGTAATTATTATTTTAGGTCCTTCATACATATTTGCCCTTCAATAACCTCCCCAGCATGGTGTCTCTTGGCCCCATATTCACCTCATGTAGTCACTTAACAATGTATTTTATCAGCTCCATAGTAGTGCTTTACCCCAAACACCCCCTAAAATGTTTGTAAATGTAATTTTTGATTTAAATTCAGGCAGAGTGCCAGAGGCTTTTTTTTGTGGTGTCCCCAAATAATTTTTAGTACCCTCCCCCCAACTGCTAGGTCAGCTGATCCCAATTCTCTATCCTCAATCATCTATCTGCTGACTTTGCCAAACCCATACACACTATACCCATCTCTTTAGTGGTCAGATTTATGGATGAATTCCCCAAAGCATGTAATGCAAGGGCCTGCCTGTATACTTTCCAATGGTACTGTTTAAAGTTCTTGTATCCTATTATTATCTTGATAGGTAATAGCAGAATGTCCAAATGTCCTCAAATGTGTACAGTGTGTATTTATATCTTTGTATTATGACACTTCTTACCTGTCCAGTGGGCTGCCAATAGTGTAACTAAGGAGGGGCTGTTCCAAGTAATACCCTGTATTTAGGCATTCATCTCTCAATGAAGTGAAGAGGGTTACCTGTCCAAGAGTTCCCCCCCTATAATGTTAGAAATGGCCCATGAGAGGGGGGGGAGTGGGAATATGATAGGTGTACCTTATACTTTGGCCTTGTTAAATTCCCCTTAATAAATGCTATCTGGAGGTTACCCAAGAATGTTTGTGTCTAATCTGCTTACCATGTTTCTGTGAAAAAATAGTAATGTTTATTGTTTTTTACTCAACAGTTTCCTTCCACGCCACAGGAATGGCAGACTGTGGCCTCCCACTTTGCCCAGCGGTGGGACTTTCCTAACTGCGGAGGGGCAATTGATGGGAAACACGTCCACATCGTCCCACCACCTAACTCGGGGTCGTACTATTATAATTACAAGGGGTTTAATAGTATAGTGATGTTGGCGGTGGTGTCGGCTAATTACGACTTCTTGTATGTGGACGTGGGGAAGAATGGCTGGATGTCCGATGGTGGAGTCATCGCCCAGACGGAGTTCTACAGGCGTCTCCAGAATGGCAGCTTGGACTTGCCAGCTCCACAGGACAATGTGGAAGGTCTCCCATTTGTGTTCGTTGCCGATGAAGCGTTTGCACTGGGGGACCACCTGATGCGGCCATTCCCGATGAGGACCCTCACCCCGGAACAGAGGGTTTTTAATTACCGGCTGGCCAGAGCCCGAAGAGTGGTGGAGAACACATTTGGAATCCTGGCCAGCCGGTTCCGCCTATTTCTGACACCTATCCATATGGCAGAGTATAAACTGAACCATATAATACTGGCGTGCTGTGTTCTTCATAATTTTTTAAGAAAACATTCTGCCAACTATGCTGGCTCAGTTGGGCCTGAGGCCGGAATGATGCATCAAACCACACTGACGGCGCTTGAAAGTGGCCGTCCTGGCTTGCCCTCCCTGAGTGCCCGTGATGTCCGGTTACGCTACCTGGAGTTCTTTGCGGGTAGGGGGGCTATCAATATGCCAGACAATCTGTGAAGCCTTGTTATAATTAAAAAAAAAAAAAAAATTCTTGGTGGACATTTACTGCTTGTGTTTGTTTTAGCTGACCCTGACAGAAATGTGTGGAGTCCAGAAAATGGCGTGATTGTGTAACCTTATTATACAAAGCACTGTTGGCTGTTATTTACTAAATGCAAAAACACATTTCACTACAAGTGCACTTGGAAATGCACTGAAACTGCACTTGTAGTGCAAAGAGGATTTGCCCTTAGGAAATAACCCCCATTTTCTCATAAAACAACAATTACATCACCCCAAAAACGTTGTAGCGTTGAGACAATAATCCACACATTCTTGATGAACAATCTTTTTAATACCTGCACAATCACATGTGCATTTACCCAAGGTTTTTATGACAAACCAACATGTTTGTTGTATACCAATTTTTGTGGTGGCATTATACAAAATCAAAATGTGCATTTTATAGAAAACAGGCCTGTGTAAAACCAACAAGAAAGACACAAATCTTGATCTTACAAAGTTCACATTAGGTAAAACCTGAAGGCTATATCAGACATCAGTATTTAGGAACTGTGTTTGATATAGCGTTCAGATGGGGGGAAATCACCCCTGGAAAAGCCAAATTTAAAAGATGCATACCAATTTAACAATGTCAACATGTGCTAGCTGCCATCACGGGGGATCAAGGGATGTGTTTTGGGGGAGAAACCCCTTCCTCACCGCTACTTTATTATTGAGGAAGGGGTTGCACCCCCAAAACGCGTCCATTGATCTCCCGTGATGGCAGATAGCACATGTTGACACACTGTGTGCATCCTCCAAATTTGGGAAAATCACAAAAACAATTAGCACATTGTAGCACACAAAAGAAGAAAGTGATTTGGAGGGGTTTTAAACTCGCCCCAAAACATCAATGATGTTTTTATATTTTGGAATAACATCATTGATGTTTTGCTTGATGATTTCCAATTGTAAATTACACCCCATGATCTCCCCGATCAGGATCTGGGCACTTTCGGATGTGAAAGGATCTTCATCCACAACCTCACGATCACCTAAAAAGAGAGGAACCCCAAAATAATTTTTGTTTACAAAAAATGCCGCCATCCATCTCTTATCTGAGCCTGTGGTCGCAGACACTCACCTGTTGTGGTGACTAGTTCCACCACGTCTTCATCCTCCTCCTCAGCTTGTGTTGGGGGGATTTCACCTTCTTCCAGAGGTGGGGGGTCTCTGGTCTCCTCGGATGAGGGGTGTCCTCCGAGTCTTTTCTCCCCTATGTAAAACAAAAATGGTATAATTAGCACACAGATATTTAATGGCAGAACTATAAATAGGAAACATTGTTTGGAAGTGGGGTACAATTGTCTATTTTAGCAGAGTTCCAAGATGTAATTTTTTAAATGCCCTTTGTCAAGCTGCAATACTTTACCTGTTTGGTACAAGCTTCCCAGATGGAGACCCCCTATAGTATACACTGGAGCACCTGTGTGGCCCCCCTAATAAAAATGGTGTTCTTGTGTCCCACACTAGTGCTCCAGTGTCCAGATGTGAAAACAGCTGCTCAGTGTCCTCTCCTTACACAGAATCTAGTTGGCATTTCATTCTAGTAACAAAGCCATCTACACAACCCAATTCTTTGAAGACAAGTATAGGGCCTCAAAATGGTGGCCAAATGCATATGGGCTAAACAATGGTATTTTATAGTCCGAAAGAAAAATGTGTGATCCGAACGAATAATGTGCCCATGAACATGAAAGTTGCCATTTTAAACTGTACAACAGTTCCTAAAAGCACATGGAGCAGCACGAACGTAATAAACATAAAGAATAGGAACACAGGACAACTACTTACTTTTTTGCAGCACTCTCCGTATCTTTCTTTTCTGCTCATGTTCTCGTAATTTCAGGTCCGACCACCGCTTCCTGAGCTGATCTTTCGATCGTCGTACCCCGAATTTCCGGTGCAGACTCCTGACCACTTTCGCCATGATCTTGGCCTTTCTGACATTGGGGTTGGGGTAAGGCCCATACTTTCCATCATAGTCGGCCTTCTTCAGGATGTCCACCATCTCCAACATCTCCCCAAAGGACATATTTGAGTCCTTCAATCTCCTTCTGGATCGGGACGTTTCAGGCTCCGGCCTATCCTCCTCCTCCTCGTTGCTACAATTAGCACGCACCTGCTGTCTATCCGCCATGTGCTCTTCCCCCACTGTGCCGAACGAAAAGGGGTGGGGAATAGACTAGAAAGAACGTCAGGGGCGGGCGGAGTTATACGCATGCGCAGTGTGTATAAAGCGTAACACACGTTTGTCTTACGTACGATCTGTGAGCGGAGGAAGGAGCATCGGAGACGCCGATCGTGCTAACGAAGGTAGGATCTAAACTTGGGCCTATACTGCTTCGAAATGGAAGCCTATATTGTAACAATATTACGGGAGTTTGGCCTGACATTAGGGTTTGTCTTGTGTTGTGTCTTGCAGAGAAAATGGATGGGTTCAACGACCACAATTTCCTGCCCCTGTTCATAGACAAGTACAGGGAGCTGCCCTGTCTGTGGCAGGTCAGACACCCCCACTATAACCACAAACAGAAGAGGCAGGCAGCGCTGGAGAAACTGCTGGAGTTGGTGACACCGGTGGTCCCCACAGCAACCATCCCCTATTTAAAAGCTAAAATTGGTGGCCTGAGGAGCACATATCTGAGGGAGCGCAAGAAGGTCACAGATTCCCAGAGATCCGGAGCTGCAGCAGATGACGTTTATGTCCCCAGGCTGTGGTACTATGAGAGACTACGATTTCTGTCAGACCACACTGAAGTCAGGGAATCCCTCTCTACTCTTCCTTCCACGCTTCCTTCCATACCAGCTGAGGCTTCTGATGTCCAACCTGGGCCTTCCAGCCAGGAAGAAGTGGAGGAGCCCAGCTGGAGTCAGGTATAGCATTGTTCTACTGATTTCTGGTCAATAAATAAATGATGTTTATTAGATGTTATTATTGATCACTAATTTCTGATGTAATAAAGTGTTTTACATATCAATAGACAGTAGTGGGCACCCAAAATTGGGACAAGAATGAAAACTGCTGGACTCAGAATGATAGTCTGTTATATTTGTTAACATTGAATTTGCAGCAGTCAGGAGGTGAAAATTGTGTGTGATTGATGAAAAAAATACTAAAACTATGTCCCTTTTTCATACACAGGAAGACCTCAGCCAGGAGGAGGTTGTGGAATGTGGCAGTCAGGAGGAGGCGGGGATTAGTGGCAGCCAGGAGGAGGCGGGGCTAAGTGTCAGCCAAGAGAAGCCTGGGACCAGTCGCAGCCTGACTGAGTCTCAGGTTCCTCCCCTCCGCCTGCCCCATAAACGAGCCAGGAAGATGACTCCCAGTCCTGTCCAGGATTCAGCGTACAGGCTGATCCAGGAGGCTTCTGCGTCCCTCCGAGCCTTCCCCAGTCCTGAAGAGGCCTTTCCCTGCATGGCTGCCACCAAATTGCAGGGCATGCAGGAGGGCCAATGCAGGCTCTCTGAGGACCTTATTTATAAAGTCCTACGTAAGGGGGTGAGTGGGGAACTAACACCCAAGACGGATGTCATTGAGATCGACGATCCTCCTCCTCCTCCTGCTGCCACAACTCCACCACCACAGCCACAGCCTGGAAGGAAGCGTGGAAGGAAGACCAAAGAGTGATGACCCTGGGTTCAGCCTGATCTGACAGAAGATGCAGTCTCTCGTATGACCACAGCCTGGGGACACAGATGTCATCTGCTGCTTTCCAGATCTCTGGGACTTCTGGACCACACTGCCCTCCCTTAGATATGGACTCCTCAGGCCACCAATTTTGCTTTTAAATAATTGATGTCTGCCCTGGGGGTCCAAGGCTTCACCCACTTCTGCAGTTTCTCCAGCGTTGCCTCCCTCTTTGTTTAGTTGTGACCCCTTAATAAAATTTTTTAGGTAAATTCTACTCTCCTGTGTGTGTTTTCATCCAAAAAGGACAGTTTGTTGGTGACAATTCAGGTACATTTCTAAAGTACAATGTGAAATTAACAAGGGACAACAACACCAAACAATCTCCTACAGATTAAATAGAACAACATATCAATGGTGTTGTGGTAACTTGTCACAAAAAACACACACAAACATTTTTTCGGGAGTACAAATCAAAATCACCAAAAAAAAAAAAAAAAAAAAAAGAGAAACACAAAAAAAGAATCAACATTAAAGCCAAAAAATAAAAATAAAATATAAAAAAAATGTTGTCAGATGTGAGAAATCAAAATATATTGAGGGAATCCAGATAAATAGTAACGAAACAAGTTTGTGAGAAGTGTGTGTGAATATGAGCATCAAAACTACTTAATTCTTGTCACGTTATAAAGAAGAAGAGAGTGCGCTGTATTAAACCATTTTTAACATTGCAGCGTGACGAAAGTGCTGTATCCATTGCGAACGCTAAGTTTACCAGAACGAGCTGTCCCGTCTCGGAATTTCTTCTGAGCATGCGTGGCACTTTGTGCGTCGGAACAGGCCACACACGGTCGGAATTGACGCGATCGGATTTTGTTGTCGGAAAATTTTATCTCCTGCTGTCCAACTTTGTGTGTCGGAAAATCCGATGGAAAATGTCCGATGGCGCCCACACACGGTCGGAATTTCCGACAACACGCTCCGATCGGACATTTTCCATCGGAAAATCCGACCGTGTGTACGGGGCATTAGAGTAAACTGAGCTTTTAAGAGTATCTTTAAATTTGTATCTGCAGAATCTTTGAGAGAAGGAACATCAATAGGCACAGTGAGATGTATGTTTAGGACTGAGACGACAGGGACCCCAAGAATAGTCCACTTCTTTGCAAACTCTTTTTCAACTGGCTAGAGTTCAAAATTAGTTCAGGAGTGACCCAACTGTTATAGACAGCATATTCTATCTGTTCATAAACAGGGAATGCTTTGCAGAATTTGGCAGGTGTTTTTGTACCCAATAGAGTGAATTAGGAGAGTCAGACTGCACAATGCCAAGGCTTTTGCGAATAGAAACAATGAGCTTTTCAAAGTTAACAAGCACATTGCATAAAGCTCTCTCTTTGATATAGTGACAATCTGGAGAAGAAAAATCTTCCACAGTTTCCTCCAATACTGCCTCAATATCCTTTTCATTCCCTTCTGCATCCTCTAGGACCAGTATATAGGAATCTGACTGGGGTTGAGAAACAGAATTTGGAGAAGAGGTGGGTTTCTGAGCCCTGGACAAAGAGGATTGTAATAAGGCTGTAATCTGTTCAAAAAGCCATGAGATACATGCAGAAAAAATTCTGCTTATGTCAGGTAGCATGCCTGAAATAGAGCTACAATCAGATGCAGATATCGCTGTTAGAACTGGGTCTTGCTCCGGTGCAAAGGAACGCATCTTCACTCTGAGGTTGAGTGTTGTGCGGGCCTTGGGCAGAGCAAATGTTAACCTGCGATTTTGACATGGCTCCCTTTCATCTGGTTTTTCAGCATTTCTGTTCAATAGAAAACAACTGTTAGATTGACTGCTGTTGAATGGAGATGGTCATGCACAGACTGAAATATGGCTGGTCCCTGCTGAACCAGCCAAATTACGATCCATCATATATGGCCTGCTTAATAATAGACTGGATACTAAGTAGCTGATGCACCAATATCCTTATAGAAAGATAACAAATATATACTGTAACCGTAGCGCAGATTGCTATATTGATTAAATAAAGTTTATTTGAAGCCGACAGAAATTAGATAAGGGAAGGGTAAATACACAGGAGTAAAACTTGAAAACAATCCTCCTTAGTATGTGTTACAGCCAGCACTTAGAATGTCAAACAGAGGTAGGAATGTATGATCTCAGTCCCTAATGTCAGACTGCCAAACCACTTGTGGCCTGCAAGTCAGCTACACGCCCAGAAAGAACAAGCACATGAGCATGTGATTGCTTGAGATGTCAGCTGTCACTTCTGGCAAACATAAACCGCTTTCTGAGAAGACTGTTCTCCTTTCTGAAGATGGGTTCAGCCGGTGTTACTGGTCTCCTTTTTTAATAATAGCAGCCAAGTCCCTTGTTTGTTGGTGATGTTTGTAATGTGTGGAGAATTGTAGCTTGTTCCAAAGCACAAACTCTCAATGTTATAGCTAATTTAGGGCCTCATGCACACAGGATGTTTTGGTATCATTAACTGTTAGCGCAAAAAACAGTGTAACTGTGTTTAAAATCAGTATTAAAAGTAGTGATAATACACATATAGAATCACTTAAGTTCAGTCTATAAGTAGTTCATAAATGTATCATCAGTTCATGGCAAAAAGGACGCTGGAGTAGTAGAGGCAGCTGCTGTCCTCAGAGAGCCAACTCTGGCCTGTAGAAGGAGCTGATGCTCCGAACGCATAGCCTTGCCTATCCCACTGTTCTCTCCCTGATGTACCTCCGCTTCCGGTGATGTCACTTCCTTGCATTCCACGATGGTTACGGCCGACTCCCTGGTGGCCACAGGACAGATCCCGGGAGAGCTAACCCCCATACTGATACACAGAAGAGCCTTCCTTTATCTTGCATTCTGACATGCTGAGGATACATCATCTACAAAGCCACACATTGGAGCCCTTTTCGGACACAAGGAGCCCCCAGGACTACTGGATGACAGATGAGCCTATAACCTTTTTATCTCTTGTGAGTGTTTTCATGTACCTTGTCATTAAAACCCTGATTTTAATACTGCATTTAAGTGGCGCTTCCTGTGTTCTCCCCTTCTACACAGGATGTTTTGCCAACTCTCTTAGAAGCCTGTGCTCCTGGCAGCAGTGTTTTGGCAGGAAAAAAGCCTGAAACTTGTAAAAGTGTGTAATGCATTTAGGCATGTTTACAGGCGGCAAACACTTAGACGTTAATTCATTTCATCGCCTAGAATAACTATTTGTTCATTGGCTATTGAAATAAATGAACACACAAGCGCTAAACGCATCTAGGGTTTACACACGTTAAGAAGCATTAAGCATTTTTTCTACCAAAACTCTGCTGCTCCTGGTCGCACTGGCAGTGGGGTTTTTTCCTGCCTCTAAAAGCCTATGTGTGCATGGACACATGGACAAACATGCAGGGGCATTTAGAGACCAGAAAAAAAACATTAGATGCCCCTGGGAGCAGCTGGAAAACATCCAGTGTGCATGAGGCCTAAAGAGTTCCTGTGACATATGTAAAATAAAAACAATTAAACCCTTAGTGCATAATATACAATGTAATACTGATATATAATCACACACATAGGCTGGACTTGATGGACTAAACGTCCTTGCATTGTATCCACAGGCTGTAGGGGTATAGGGAGGTCTGTAGTCCGTCCTGTGGCCAACAGGAAGTGTAACAAAACCAGCGTGTAAAGCACAGAAATAATGTCTCAAGAAGCAGGGAGATGGCCGGGAACACTGCACTGGAGTGGCTACGCACTCAGAGCATCAGCTCCTTCTACTGGCCTGGGGGAAATGTCTATACTGATCTGTTTAAACAGAGGAGCTGGCTGTGGGACTACAAGAGTCAGCACCTCTATGGGAAGCATTGGTTTAAATGAAAATCGAAAGAGAACTAAAAGAATTAAAAAAAGTTAAAAAGCCAGGAGGACTTAGTAATAGATAAAGCACCATAAAATGGAGACACGGCTACATATCTCATATACACCCTTAAGAAGTTATGGGTTTGTTCAAGTTTACAATTGTTCTACTGATTATGTAGTGTATTGTTTAACCTGTCCCTGTGGGTTGTTCTATGTTGGCAGAACAATTAGAGCCCTGAGAGCATGCTTTGGTGAACACAGGTGGTTCATTGAGGTGGTTCATTCATCACAAAGGCTGTGATCAAACATAGCGTCCCCAAGCATTTTTTGGAACACCATAGTAAATAAACGGTTGGCCTGAAAGTCTGGTTTGGTTTGAATAAAATTTTTCAGCCATAGTAAGTACAGTGCGTTTAAATCTGAATATGACATGGTAGAGATTGTAGACAGGGGTTACAGGCCTAGCTTGATTTATAGGGGTTCAAGAGAGTCAGATTCTTCTGGGGGTACCTAGTAAATGTCAACAGTACCACTAGGGGAGTATGGGATGAGGTCACCAGTGGCAGTGGTACTGTCCTGAACAGTTCTCTCCAGTGACCCTTGCTTGGCTGATACTTTTGAGCAACCACCTACAGTGAGGGAAAAAAGTATTTGATCCCCTGCTGTTTTTGTACCTTTGCCCACTGAAAAAAAATGATCAGTCTATAATTTCCCATGGTAGGTTTATTTTAACAGAGAGAGACAGAACAACAACAAAACAGCAAGAAAAACGCATTTCAAAAAAGTTATAAATTGATTTGCATTTTAATGAGTGAAATAAGTAATTGATCCCCTATCAATTAGCAAGATGTCTGGCTCCCAGGTGTCTTCTATACAGGTAATGAGCTGAGATTAGGAGCACTCTTAAAGGGAGTGCTCCTAATCTCAGCATGTTACCTGTATAAACGACACCTGTCCACAGAAGCAATCAATCAGATTCCAATCTCTCCACCATAGCCAAGACCAAAGAGTTGTCCAAGGATGTCAGGGACAAGATTGTAGACCTACACAAGGCTGGAATGGGCTACAAGGACATTGCCAAGCAGCTTGGTGAGAGGGTGACAACAGTTGGTGCGATTATTAGCAAATGAAAGAAACACAAAATAACTCAATCTCCCTTGGTCTGGGGCTCCATGCAAGGTCCCACCTTATGGAGTTTCAATGATCATGAGAATGGTGAGGAATCGGCCCAGAACTACAGTGGAGAATCTTGTCAACGATCTCAAGGCAGCTGGGACCAAGAAAATAATTGGTAACACACTACGCCGTAAAATCCTGCAGCACCCGCAAGGTCCCCCTGCTCAAGAAAGCACATGTACAGGCCTGTCTGAAGTTTGCTAATGAACATCTGAATGATTCAGAGGAGAACTGAGTGAAATTGTTGTGGTTTAGATGAGACCAAAATCAAGCTCCTTGGCATCAACTCAACTCACCATGTTTGGAGGAGGAGGAATGCTGCCTATGACCTCAAGAACACCATTCCCACCTTCAAACATGGAGGTGGAAACATTATCCTTTGGGGGTGTCTTTCTGGTAAAAGGACAGGACAACTTCACCTCATCAAAAGGGACGATGGACAGGGCCATGTACCGTCAAATCTTGGGTGAGAACCTCCTTCCCTCAGCCAGGGCATTGAAAATGGGTTGTGAATGGGTATTCCAGCATGACAATGACCCAAAACACACTGCCAAGTCAACAAATGAGTGGCTCACGAAGAAGCACATTAAGGTCCTGAAGTGGCCTAGCCAGTCTCCAGACCTTAAACCCATAGAAAATATGTGGAGGGAGCTGAAGGTTCGAGTTACCAAACGTCATCCTCGAAACCTTAATAAATTGGAGAAGATCTGCAAAGAGTGCGACAAAATCCCTTCTGACAAGTGTGCAAACCTGGTGGCCACCTATAAGAAACGTCTGATCTCTGTCACTGCCAACAAGGGTTTTGCCACCAAATACTAAGTCATGTTTTGCGAAGGGGTCAAATGCTTATTTCACTTATCAAAATGCAAATAAAATTATAACTTTTTTTTTAATGCATTTTTCTGGATTTTTGTGTTGTTATTCTGTATCTCACTGTTAAAATAAAAATACCATTAAATTTATAGACTGATCATTTCTTTGTCAGTGGGCAAACGTGCAAAATCTGCAAGGGGATCAACTACTTTTTTCCCTCACTGTATTCTGGCCTAGGTTACAAGAATTCATGGAACCATGCAGCCCATGGTGAATTCAGTTTTCAAACTCTGACAAAAGGCAATTGGCTTTCCTCATTGCCACCTCTAAAGGGATCCTCCCATGAGGTCATTGCATGCAGTGCAATTCTGGAATCAAAGGTGACTCAGTTACCCTTGCATGGAGAAGTGGTTCCCAATTTCTAGCTTTTATAATTGCAGCTCTACTTAAGTGTCTGTGTGGCCTCAGATACATGTGTCAGACCACACAAGAGACCCTCTTACATATCCATTGCCACAAAAGTGATATCAGGAACCATGAGCTTACATTGCCAGTGTCCTGCCATTTCACTGAGGCAGGACATAGTCTTTTGCAACTGCATTTTACGGTAACATAAAAAGTGACAAGGCTCTAATGAGGTTGTAGCTTTCCTGACAAACTGTCCCAGAGGGAAATTTTCTGGATATACTGTATAAGCTGGACACACTGTCCCCTGGAGGACTTAATGTAGCATGTAATTTAAGCACCTTTCTGTAATGTTCGGTGTGCTGTACAGTCGCGATTTTTCCCCTATCACTTTCATTTTAGTACTGTACATATTTGTTGGTTTTCTAATTTATGATTTTTTCGCTATGGTCTCTTTATATTCTATTGGTATTCAGGGTGCTCCCAGGATCCTGTGGACTCATTTCTATTGCTGCCTATGGACTATCACTGTGTATGCTGTTTTATGCTTATTTGTGGTTTTACTGCTATTTAAACTAGTAGGTGGAGCCATTGACCCATGTACCAGCCATTCTAGAGTTGGCTGTGTGTGTTGAATTCCTGACCATTCTGGTTGTCGCGTGGCTGGGATCCTATCACACCAACATAACATTACTTCCAACTGCATTTTATAAGGCTTGGGGGCACAACACAGATCAGGTCTCTGCTGAGGAAGTGGATCACCACCCAGAAATCCCCAGTTTAGCAGACCTTGCTCCCCTGTACTGTGAGTTGGTTGTAATCTTTTGTGATTAAATCTCTTATGATTTGTGTCTTATGATTGCTGTATGAACATTTGAGCTGTGCGCACTTTACTATGTGGATTCCTAGGCTGTCCTATGTATATTTAGGTATACTTTGTTAAGAAGTTCTATTTACCATATGTTTTGCAAGCATTAAAAGCTAGAAAGATACTTCATGGTGTGCTACCCATTACATTTTATGTATAAGCCCACACAGCGATGGCAATCAACTCCTTGGGAATATTTAGCACCCAATTACTATAATCATTGTATTATACAACTTATTGATGGGGGTTTTGGGTCGCTGGAGATGATCAAGTCACAGTAGGCAGGCAGTGAAAAAAGACTGGAGATCCACATGCTGCTTCAGAAGCAGCAGCTGGATAAAGCTTCCACCAGGCTGAAAGGCGACATAAACGCTTGATCCCACAGCCCTAACTCTTACTGTGGTAAAATCAGCCCTAACTCTTACTGTGGTAAAATCAGCAGTGGCAGAATGTCTGAAACTGTGCCAACTGTGCAAATAGTGAAGCAACTCCTAAAGCTGTAGCCTGACCGCCCATACTCACTGAGTCTTCAAAGACAGGGTCACAACTGGGGCTGTGCCATAGCTCCGGACCCAGAAAGTGTTCCTGGCTAACACAACACAGGAATAGGTCACAACTCAGAGCCCAGTGGCCAAAGTTCGCAATCCAAGCTATCCCCATACGTCCAGCTGAGGTTCGGGTTCAAGTATGGCCTCTAAAGCTAGTGCTGAGGAAATGCCAAAAGGTAACTACAAGCACACCATCCTTTTAAGTAGGCTTTTTAAAACCCAACTTCAGCCAAAACCTTTTTATTTCTTTTGGATAAAGAAGGAAAAAGGTCTGTGTCCTTTGTTCCTGTCAGAAAAAGAAATGTTGGGACCAACACGGACACAATTTTTTTTTTTAGTAGAGTGGGACAAGATGATTGTGTCTGTGTTCCTGTCCCAATGACAACTGCTTCCCCATTTCTTGCCCTGGTGTCACAGGGACAGGAAATGTGAGAAACTCCCAAACCGAATCACGGAAAGAAATAAAACCTTACAAAAAAGCATCTTTCCCCCACTCTATCCAAAAGGAGTTAAAACCTAGATGGAGTAAGGCTCTAAAGGTTTAAAATGATTGACAGGTTCATAGTCACTAGTTTAACATAATGTGAAGTATTGCAATGACAGATTTTCATGCGTTCCAAACCTTACAAAATGAAAAAATAGTATTTGTTATACTTTAGATCTCATCCAAATGCCCTTAATTTGATTACATATGGGCAGATCACATCCACTCCTGGGAATCCCTGTTGGGAAGCAGGTTTGCGGATACATTTTTTTCACTAATTCTATGTTTTAGCCAAAGGGTATGATTAACTTATCTGCCCAGTTTACTAAAGCCCCGTAGACACGGGCCAAATATCGGGCATTATCGGCCGATTCAATAGAAACTGGCCGATATTCGGCCTGTGTGCATAACAGCTGGTCTGGCTTCCGTCGAAGGGGCAGGTCTGCCAATCGGCACCCGATCAGCGTTCTCGGCTGAGAGTGCTGATCAATGTGTTCTGGAGATTAGCTTTCCCTCTGTCATTACACAATAGCTCACTGTGCAGATCGCTGTACTAACATTGTTAGTACAGGATCTGCTCCCGAGTTTTCCAGTTTTTTTTCGTTCAGCCAGCTGGGTTGAACAAAAAAAAATAATTGTGTGTACCAGGCTTCAGTTTTAGTGCAAACAATCATGATGAAAAGCAGTTACCTCTTTGGTGTCCTGATAGAGAGAGGTGAGGAGAAAAACTACCCAAGGCTGGCATCATAAGATGAGCGTATGGATTCTGTATCGCATAACCAGGAAAAGTGGAGAGAGGGTTCATACTAGTAAAAGCATCAATTTGGCTGGGTCCAGGTAAAGCACTGCCAGTCTGAAATAAAAATAAATGATTAGAACAAAGAAAAAAGCAAGTGCCATTAGTCCAGAATCCTAAATGTCACATGCATCCTGCATCTCAGTCCTGAATTTTTGGCAACTGACACTGACTAAACTAGCCCTGGGGTCCTGCAAAGCTTGGCTGTCATTCTGATAGCTGGTCCTGCCTCTGCATATCAGGCACATTACAAGCCCTTCCTAAAAGATATATAGACAGCCATTCATCACAGCATATATAGTGAGACTGATCCTGAATTTATGTTTAAACCTAAAAGGAAACTGCCAGACTAAACTCAAAAATAAGAGATTTTTTTCCATAATGTGCAAATATGCATGGCATATTCGCTAATTATGGCAGACTTACTTCATCTTCTTCCAGATTCAGAGCCTGCAGCCTCTTGATTGGCTAGGCCCAACTCCCTCACGTACTTTGTCCTGGCATGAAATCGTGCTGAGACTGTACAGGAAGCTGCACATGCACATCTCAGCGTACACTCACAGAAACATGTGCTGACAGGCAGGTATGTAAAAGCATATTCTGTCATCAACAAAGCCTGCCTGTCTGCACCCTTTTTTTTGTTTTTATTTTTTCATTAACTTTCAACTTTACAAAGGCCTGCGAGTTCCAACCATAGTAGAATATTAAAAAAAACAAGCTTCTCTAAACTCAAAAACTAATTTCTATACAGTGCAGTGTATCAGCTCTTAAATGTGGTGGCTTAATGATTTTCCCCTTAATTTTTACCTAGTAATCCTGCCAATAATACCCTCCCTGTCCTAAAATTATACTATTTAATCACTGCACTGTATCTATGAAGAAGCAGCAATGTCACCCTAGGCTAATCTGATCAGGACTGAAAACACCTTCTACTCTCCTCATGTCTATTACATAGGGAGGAAGGGTTGTTGTAGTTCACAAAAAAAGCTGGGAAAGCTGATATCATTGCTTGAAATATCAGTTTAGTTCACAGAAAGTTACACACATTCACAATATTTCTGGCAGGATCAACAGGTGTGTTCAGAACTAACAGAACATGTAGCTGGAAAAAAGAAACAAATGCAGCGACCACAGCTAGGGATTTGAAAGCTGCAATGTTTTAAAATGCTGTTCTTGGATTCAGAACAAAGAGAACTACAGAACCAAAGGGGACCCTTTAAGTCCCCCCATTCCAGCTCTACCACCTTTCATTTGCCCCAATATTACAGCAGGCGACCAATCAATGTCTTTTCCATTAGTGCCCTGCAGGCACAGTCATGGATGGCCCCACCAGTTCAGAAGAGGGCATAGGCCACAACTACCAAACTGAATAACCTTCTGGTCAAGCAGAAGGGGGTATACAGTAGTTATAGTCTATTAATGATAAATTAAATTGGACTTGTTTGTCTGAAACTATGAGGTCTAAACAGGTGATTTAGGGTACACTGGTCATTTGCCGTTTTTAAACTGTGTACAGTGCCCATTATATTCAGGAAGGGGGAGCAGCTGGGATTGTAAAATTAAACTAATCGTTTAACCCTAATTTACCTACTTTTTTTTTTAATTTAATCTTTATTGAAACATTTTTCATACACAATACACAAAACTCTATACATATTAAAAATATCTTTCAGGCATCCTTTTATTTCTAATCCCCTTCCCCCCCCCGCCTCCCTCTCCCAATCCCGATCTGTTATTTCACGCATGCCCTGCGCATATTTCTCTGACGTTTTAAAGGCCCTCCATTTCTCCCAGGTTACTCTAACTTTCTTCTCGTCCTTGCTCCATAGGTACTCCATGTTACAAGTATGCTCTACTCTTTGTAACCACTCTTTTATACTTGGTTTTCTTATATGTAACCATTTTTTCGGGACAAGTCCTTTTGCTGCATTGAGCAGGGATGGGAACAAAGTTCTCTTATATTGTTTTTTTGTTTTATTTATCCCATGGAACAAACAATTCCAAGGGGTTTTGTGGAATCCTCTCCCCGGTTATCCCCTCGATGTAATCTAAAATATCCTGCCAGTACTCTTATTTTTGGGCACTCCCACCATATGCGTATTGTCGTTCCTAATTTGTTTACAACAGTGTGAGGACTTGTTTGGCTGGAATTTATTAATTCTCTCTGGTGTCAAATGCCAACGTACCATAATTATGTACTGCTCCTATCATTTGTGTTTCTTCTAATTTTGTGCCCAGGTCTTGTTCCCATTTTTCTATGAAGGGTAAAGTCCTGTGTCCTTCTAATTCTGTTAGTATTTCATAGATTTGAGATATTTCATGTTTTAGAGGCGTTTTTATATTATAGAGCTTTTCGATTGGAGTTAACGTTTTCTCATCCCTAATTGGTTGAGGGATTTTGCTTACTAGATGTTTTATTTGCAAATATTCCCAATCATTGACCTGGCGCCACCCTTGAGTCGTTATCAAATCCTGCCTTGTCCTAATTTTACCTTGCATAATAATGTCCTTTAATTGTGCAGTTCCTAATTGGTTCCCCAACCGTGTCCCGTTCCCTGGGATAAAAAAAATTTGTGCCCGTTAATGATATTAGAGGAGAAATATATTTCCATTTTTCTTTACGATATAATGTGTCCAATACTTTAAATGTGTTTTTAGTTATTTTGTGTGTATCTTTACTCTGTGTTCTCCATTTCGGTGAAATCCAAATATTTTTTTGAAGTTGTGTCGTGTTTAGTGTGTCTTCCATTCTCACCCATCTCTTTTTAGTGTTTATGTTATAATATCTTTTTACATCTGGGACTGCCAACCCTCCATTTTTTTTCCTAGTTGAAAGGACATTATTTACTCTGGCTTTTTTATTTTGACATATATATTTCAAAATTATTGTTTTTATTACTTGAAAAAAGCTTTGTGGTATTTCTATCAGGAGCATTTGAAATTTAGATATTATTTTTGTTAAAATAATAATTTTTAGTATATTTATCCTCCCTATCCATGAGATTGGTCTCCTCGATATGTTTTTTTATCTATGTTTTAACTTTGTTAAGTAATAGGATATAATTGCCCTGATACAGCTTCTCTAGGGTAGGTGTTATTTTGATTCCTAGGTATTTTAATTCTTCTTTCTCCCAGGTGAAAGGGAATTCCTGTTGTAATGCTTTTTCCTCTTTTTTTATCTACTCCTAAGTTTAATATTACCATTTTTATGGGATTACTCTTGAAGTTCATAAGCTCACCATATTCTTTCATTTCTTTTATTAGGTTAGGTAACGACAGCCTTGGTTTGCTCATATATAGAAGTATGTCGTCTGCATACGCCGCCACCTTATGCTCTTCTTCTCCCACTCTAACCCCTCTTATATCCACATTATTTTGTATTTTTGCCAACAATGGTTCTAATGCAATTACATACAGGAGTGGCGAGAGTGGGCATCCTTGTCTTGTTCCATTGAACATCTCAAAAGCAGACGACATACTTCCATTAACCTTAACCCTGGCCGTAGGATGTTTATATAAGTTATTAATCCATCTCATAATTCTTGGTCCCAGACCTATATTCCGGAGTGCATCCATCATAAATCCCAAATCTACTCGGTCAAATGCTTTTTCAGCATTGATCGAAATGAGTAGCATTGGGGATTTCCTCTGCTTATCCTTATTCATTATTAACATTGTTCTTATGCTATTGTCCCTTCCCTCTCTTCCTGTTACAAAGCCTGCTTGATCTACATTTATCCACTCTGGCATAAGGTTTTTTAGTCTCGATGGCAGAATTTTTGCATATAGCTTTGTATCTGCATTTAACAACGCTATAGGCCGATAATTAGAGCAGAGGGTTCTATCTTTTCCTGCTTTTGGTATTATTGAAATATTGGCAAGGAGAGATTATCTTCTTATTTCTTCATTTTCCCCTAATTTGTTTAAATAGTTACATAATACTGGAACCAATTGTTGTTTGAATCTTTTATAATATTTCATCGTAAACCCATCCGGGCCTGGGCTTTTTCCCCCTGGTGTTTCCTTTAGGGCTTTATAAATTTCCACCAGGATGATTAGTTTATCTGGTAACTCTGCGCTTCCTGGTGATATTGATAGATTAGCTTCCACTAGGTACGCCTATATTTTAGATTTTCTACTCTCCTCCTCCTGTCGTGTCTCTTTGTTTCTAATTGCATATAATGCACTATAGTATGTTTTGAAGACCTTCGCAATATCAGTTGTTTTATATTTAATTTCACCTTTCTCATTTTTTATCTGTTCTATATAATTTAAAGGCTTTTTTTCCTTTGATATTTTTGCTAAGTATTTCCCAGGCTTATTCGCTACGTTTTTAAATACTTTTCTGGTTTCCTGTTCCATCAGGTCCCTTAAGTGGCCCCTTTTTATAACAATCTTCTGATGTGTCTCCTTATATAATTGTATTTTATGTTTTTGTTCCAACTCATGTAGTTCTTTTATTACATTTTTCATAGTTCTTTCTCTTTCCTTCTTTTTCCCAGCTCCTATGGAGATCAACTTTCCCCTGACGTAGGCCTTATGGGCCTCCCAAATTGTCACCTTTGTCACATCCGGAGTATCATTTGTACTGAAGTATTGTTCAATCTCAGTCATTATTTTTTCTACTTCCACATCATCTATAAGATCTTCATTCAATCTCCAAGTCCCTTTTCTATACTCCTTCTCATTGAATTTTATCTTTACTGTTACCGGGGCATGATCAGAGATTGATATTATTCCGATTGAAGCCTCTACTACATACTCCAGTATTTCATGGTCCACCAGGATGTAATCTAGTCTTGAGTACGTGTCGTGCACCGATGAATGGAATATGTAATCCTTTTTACTTGGATATGTTATTCTCCATGCGTCAACTAATTGTTAATTGTACATTTTTTTCCTTATCAATTTTAGTTTGTTTTCTCGGATCAGTGCACCAGACATACTATCAAGATCATGGTCTATTGAGAAATTGAAATCTCCAAGATTAAGTAACCTTGTTTAAACTTCGTTAAAGCATTGAGGATACCCTTTAGATATTTTTTGGGGTATCTGTTGGGGCAATATACATTTGCTAATGTGTACTCTTTCCCTTGCAGGGACCCTTTCAGGAACAAGAAGCGACCATCTGGCTAATTTACCTACTTAACGTCTTTCACTCTCATCCATCCACCCCTATGGAAGTAAGATCAATACATTAACCACACTATCATTTTGAGACTGGACTATATTCTACCAAGAGCTAAGACAAAATAAAGCATTTTCCCAAGGTGTTGTAGCCACACAAATTGATCACCTCATTATGTTCAACACCCCTCCCACCCACCCTTGGACTTTTGGAGCATTATACTCAGACACCTCCTCTTATCCACTACCAAATACTGCTGCACAATACGCAAACTTACTTCCTTTGAATCCCTATGTAGATCAAGAGAACCAACTAGCCACACACTCTTCTCTTCAGTATTAAGTCGGGGGAAATCTCCTTATTTCCCCAGACACAGAGCTCTCCCCATTGTTTCTCCTAAAATAGGAATGCAAACTTGAGATACAACTTACAGTGGGGACGGAAAGTATTCAGACCCCCTTACATTTTTCACTCTTTGTTATATTGCAGCCATTTTCTAAAATCACTTAAATTCATTTTTTTCCTCATTAATGTACACACAGCACCCCATATTGACAGAAAAACACAGAATTGTTGACATTTTGGCAGATTTATTAAAAAAGAAAAACTGAAATATCACATAGTCCTAAGTATTCAGACCCTTTGCTGTGACACTCATATTTAACTCAGGTGCTATCCATTTCTTCTGATCATCCTTGAGATGGTTCTACACCTTCATTTGAGTCCAGCTGTGTTTGATTATACTGATTGGATTTGATTAGGAAAGCCACACACCTGTCTATGTAAGACCTTACAGCTCACAGTGCATGTCAGAGTAAATGAGAATCATGAGGTCAAAGGAACTGCCTGAAGAGCTCAGAGACAGAGTTGTGGCAAGGCACAGATCTGGCCAAGGTTACAAAAAATTTCTGCTGCACTTAAGGTTCCTAAGAGCACAGCAGCCTCCATAATCCTTAAATGGAAGACGTTTGGGACGACCAGAACCCTTCCTAGAGCTGGCCGTCTAGCCAAACTGAGCTATCGGGGGAGAAGAGCCTTGGTGAGAGAGGTAAAGAAGAACCCAAAGTTCACTGTGGCTGAGCTCCAGAGATGCAGTCGGGAGATGGGAGAAAGTTGTAGAAAGTCAACCATCACTGCAGCCCTCCACCAGTCGGGGCTTTATGGCAGAGTGGCCCAAAGGAAGCCTCTCCTCAGTGCAAGACACACGAAAGCCCGCATGGAGTTTGCTAAAAAAAAAAACACCTGAAGGACTCCAAGATGGTGAGAAATAAGATTCTCTGGTCTGATGAGAACAAGATAGAACTTATTGGCCTTAATTCTAAGCGGCATGTGTGGAGAAAACCAGGCACTGCTCATCACCTGTCCAATACAGTCCCAACAGTGAAGCATGGTGGTGGCAGCATCATGCTCTGGGGGTGTTTTTCAGCTGCAGGGACAGGACGACTGGTTGCAATCGAGGGAAAGATGAATGCCCTGACCTAAACCCAATTGAGCATCTCTGGAGAGACCTAAAAATGGCTGTCCACCAACGTTTACCATCCAACCTGACAGAACTGGAGAGGATCTGCAAGGAGGAATGGCAGAGGATACCCAAATCCAGGTGTGAAAAACTTGTTGCATCTTTTCCAAAAAGACTCATGGCTGTATTAGATCAAAAGTGTGCTTCTACTAAATACTGAGCAAAGGGTCTGAATACTTAGGATCATGTGATATTTCAGTTTTTCTTTTTTAATAAATCTGAAAAAATTTCAACAATTCTGTGTTTTTCTGTCAATATGGGGTGCTGTGTGTACAATGATGAGGAAAAAAAATGAACTTAAATGATTTTAGCAAATGGCTGCAATATAACAAAGAGTGAAAAATTTATGGGGGTCTGAATACTTTCTGTTCCCACTGTACATCAAAGGGAAATCATAGTGCATTTAGTACACAAATCTTCTATTGCAAAAAAGATGGAATGGAACATTTTGACCAGGTGATACAAAGTTCCTTATATACTCCACAAAATGAACCAACAAATCTCAGACAGAGGCTGGAGTTGTGGCACTGGGATGGCTACGATGTCACACATTTGCCTGAAAATTCAATCTTTTTGGAGAGATATGACAGATACCAACAAACAAATGCTTATAGTTTGGCAGCATCACACAAAAATATTCTAGAAAAACACTTGCTCTGAATTAGATGGGATTTCAGCTTTCATGCTCTCTTGTTAAACAACTACATTTTGAAAACATCTAAATAAAGAAAGGCTTCTTAGCTACCCAATAGGGATATCCACTTGATAAGTCTAGGACTGCAATCTGTAAATTCACAGTTCTTTGCCGTAAAAGAAACTGGCAGTTGCGCTGAATAGATCTCTGCAACACTTTGTTAATCTGACCTTGACCAAATTAGCATAGTATTGAAACACAGAAATAAAGGTATCTCTAGAGCAAATTCAGTCTCTTTCAGATATATACTGGTGCTCACAAACCATTTGTAAAAGATTCAAAAATTGTAGCAGGTGAGCTCCCACATCCTTTATCTGGGAAAGCTGGGGAGTTGCAGGACATTTGCAAGTGTAAAATAAGAGGTAAACTTTCTCCCAAGAACACGTTTAACACCACTATGTAACCGTGCAGAACAGCAGGGGACTAAGACTACCCACTTCCAACTTTGCCAAATAGCTGCTCCTTCTATGTCAAGTGGCAAGGGTCAAGGCTACTGGAACACTGGAGCATTTCTTTTAATGGTTGCCATAGCTGAAGCTGTATATTACTGAAAAGGCTGACCAGCTCTGAGCTCTGGATTTTGGCACCCTATTCAACTTAAATGCTAAACATTTGATGTTCTGCCAATGTGCCTTAAAGTGGTTGTTAACCCACATTTCATAGTTTATACAATCCTCTTGGTCTCCTGTGTGTGTGTGTTTTTTTTTTTAAATAAGCCGCTCTTCACCTTATCTCAGATCGCCGATCATGTGACCCTCCGGCTCTCTTCTCTCCCCGTCTGACAGCTGCAGCGGGCAGGGGCCGAGATTCACCTGCTGACGTCAGTCTGGAGGGGAGGAGAGGAGGAAAGATCCAGGGGGTCACATGAGCGGAGATCGACGCTCTGAGATAGGGAAAAGAACGGCTTATTTTAGTAAAACACACCAACAGGGGGACATATCGTTTAGGAGACAAGTAGGATTGTATAGACTATGAAATGTTAATTCAGCAGCAGGAAGCGGTTTCTGACACAGGAGAGCTGGGGATGACAGAGGCACGTAAACTGACCACGGTGCCAGGGCTCAGCAGCCACGATAGGTTTTTTAAGGCGTTATAGGGGGACAAATAGCGCAGCACAAGCACTGTGTTGTATAACATGCTTTAAGGGAATAGGATCCATTTTTTTTTTTAGGTTAACAAACACTTTAAAGAAGTTTTAAACCCCAAACCAGAAATATACAGTAAGTCCCCTACAAACGAACCGTCGAGTTGAAAACTTTCAAAGATGCAAACATGATTTTGCATAGTGTTTGTTCATTCAACCCAGCGGGACGAATGAAAAAAAAACTGAATTATTGCTGTACCAACACAAGAAATGTTGGTGCAGCGATCTAACCCATGAGTGTTGCTTTTGTGTTCTGACAGGGTGACTCCCCCGCCAGAACTCACTGATCAGTGCTCGTAGCCTTTGTCTGCAAGCATTGATCTTTGTTGGACTTACCAAAGTTATGAACGAGCTCCAGGAACAGAACTAAGTAGGTGACTTACTGTATTACATATCGCAGCATACAAATCATTAGATGTGGTGGCTGCTAGAGTTTGTTTTTTTTTTTAAGGCTTTTTTCATCTCTGTCTTCACCTGGGTGCATGGCCAGTAACACATGTCTTATATTAGAGTGCCTCCACTCTGTGTGAAGAAACACATGGGAACCTTTGGCCAGCAGCATTGCCAGTCTAGGGGCAGGGGAGTGTTAGATGGACTAGCAGATTTAGATACACTGAAACAAACAAACTGAAGCCAAACTCCAGCTCACATTTTAAAAACGAGTAAGCAAACATTTTTTTTTCCTTTTCGGATAAAGGTTTCACATAAAGAAATAAAAGCTGATCATTGTAGGCACCTCTGTTAGTGGTAAAAGGTTTGCTTCAATTCTATAACTGCTACATCTGCAAAACAGCTTGTTCTTTTGAAAAACAACAAACTTACTGGCAGGATCACCAGGTGAAAATAAATCCTAAAAAAGAAAAGTAATGCAGCCATCTAAGAATTGGTAAGCTTCAATATAATAAATGTTGTTTTTTTGGTTTAATAACACTTTAACCACTTGCTTACTGGGCATTCAATTATATTAATTCATATTAATTTTTCTTCATAAATTTTGGCCACAAATTTATACTGCTACATATCTTTGGTAAAAATAACCCAAATTAGTGGATATTATTTGGTCTGTGTGAAAGTTAGAAAGTCTACAAGCTGTGGTGCAAATCATAAAAAATTGATTACACCTGATGTACTGGTGGCATTTGCGACCCGAACAAGCCAGGAAAGTACAAATACCCCCCAAATGATCCCCCTTTTGAAAGTAGACATTCAAAGGTATTTAGTAAGATGCATGGTGAGGTTTTTGATGTTGTCATTTTTTCCCACAAATAGGTTATAGGTTATTTCTCTCACATGGCATGTGTATACCACAAATGACGCCCCAAAATACATTCTGCTTCTCCTCCTAAGTATGGTGATACCACATGTGTGGGACTTTTTCACAGCCTAGCCACATAGAGAGGCCCAACATGCAGGGAGCACCATTAGGTGTTCTAGGAGCATAAATGACACATCTAACTTGTTGACTACCTATTACACTTTTGAAGGCCCTGGAGCACCAGGACAATGGAAATGCCCACAAAGTGACCCCATTTTGGAAAGCCGACACCCCAACGTATAATCTATGAGACATAATGAGTCTTTTGAACGGTTCATTTTTTTCCAGAAGTTTTTGGAAAATGTGGGAAAAAATTAAAATGCATTTTTTTTTTTTTTTTTTTACACAAAGTTGTCCATTTATAAGATATTTTTCCAACACATAGCATGTGCATAGCAAAAATGAAACCCCAAAATACATTCAGCTACTCCTGAATATGGCGATACCACATGTGTGAGACTTTTACACAGCCTGGCCACATACAGAGGCCCAACATTGAAATAGCACCTTCAGGCATTCCAGGAGTATAAATTACACATCCCATTTCTCAACCACCTATTACAATTTTGAAGGCCCTGGAGCCCCAGGACAATGGAAACGCCCACAAAATGACCCCATTTTGGAAAGCTAACACCCCAACATATAATCTGTGAGGCATAATGAGTCTTTTGAACGGTTCATTTTTTCCAGAAGTTTTTGGAAAATGTGGAAAAAAAATGAAAACGCATTTTTTTCTTTTTTTTTTTTACACAAAGTTGTCCATTTATATTTCCAACACATAGCATGTACATAGCAAAAATGACACCCCAAAATACATTCTGCTACTCCTGAGTATGGCGATACCATGTGTGAGACTTTTACACAGCCTGGGCACATACAGATGCCCAACATGCAAGGAACACCATCAGGTCTTCTAGGGACACATAGCATGTGCATACCAAGAATTACAACACCCCAAAATACATTCTGCTGAGCAAAGGCTAAACAAAAGTTTACCTGGTTTTAGTAGCGCAGTTGTCCACAGGAGGATATCACTGGTCCAGGCAGCAGGCAGGGACTTGGTGAGCAAAAGCAAAGGCAATTATCCAGGCAACAGGCAGGAATACTGTCCATAGTCAGTACAGGCAGCAAGCAGGGATCCTGTCCATATACAGTCCAAGGTCAGTGCAGGCAGAGATTGTCAGCAGTGCCAAAATATTGGTCCTGGTAGTAGGCAGGAACATGGTCCATGTGGTGTTGTCAGTTCATGCGGCAGGCAGAGGAATGATGGCATAGGTCCTACAGGCAGCAGGCAGAAGTAGTGCCTCGTTCAGGACAGAATGGGGACAGGGGAAGAGGCTTCTCCCACCCAAATCTCTTTGAAACCTCCGAGTCTCCAGACCCTAATCTAGGATTGAGAAAACAAAAAAAATAGTTTTCTTTATCCAGAAAACAATTCTGGAGCCCCTCACATATGTGAGGCCCCTGTGTTATGAATCCCACTAGTCCAGTGGCAGGGTACAAGATCAGTCCAAGAGGCAGGCAAAAAGCATGGTCAAACAGTCCAGGGTCAGTTCCAGATCAGGCAGAGGTATGAACAGAATCGGTAGGCAGAAGCGTGGTCGAATAACAAGCCAGGGTCAGTTACAGAGCAAGTAGAGGCATAATGCCTCGTACACATGATCGGACATTCCGACAACAAAATGCATGTTGGCTCAAACTTGTCTGGCATACACACGGTCACAAAGTTGGTCGGAAATAACGAACGTCAAGAACGCGGTGACGTACAACATGTACGACGAGCCGAGAGAATGACGTTCAATAGCCAGTGCGGCTCTTCTGCTTGATTCTGAGCATGCGTGGCACTTTCTGCGTCGGAATTGTGTACACATGATCGGAATTTACACAAACGGATTTTGTTGTCGGAAAATTTGAGAACCAGATCTCAAATTTTGTGTGACAGAAATTCCGATGGAAACTGTCCGATGGAGCCTACACACGGTCGGAATTTCCGACAAAAGGCTCCCATCGAACATTTGCCATCGGGAAATCTGACCGTGTGTACGGGGCATAACGGGTGTGAAGGTAAATGGCAGGAAGTGAGGGTTATGTTTACCATACTACACTAAAAATTTAGTGAAGTATGGTAAAGGCGGAAATAGTCAACTATGCAGAGGCCTGGTTGGGAAAGACATTGGGGACAATGTTAAGTGGTGTCTCTTCTAACTCCTGCTCTGGAGCACACCCGGCATTTTTTCTAACGTTTTTGGCCTGTTGGTCTGGGAGTGATTTTAATCGGGAAAGTGGCGTTCGGAGTCTGCTAATCACATCGGATCAAATGTTTTCTGGTGGGCCATTCAGGAATATAAGCGCAGTGCTGACTTCCTCCTGGTAGCCAAGGAAGGATTTGGGCTTTCAGTGGAGTTGCGATAGATAACGTAGCTGTTGTATATGGCCAAATTAAACAAATAAATTGAAACTTTTTTATACGACTGGTATGTTCGTCTTGTGGCAAGGTAGGGTTCGAGCATTTGGTCACTGAAGTCGACACCCCCCATGAACATATTGTATTCGTGGATACAGGTCGGTTTTTGGATTGGGCCATTTCTCCTGGTGATCTCAGCGAATGTATGTTGTGGATCAAAGAAAGCACGTAGACATCCCTTCTGTCCCTCCACTTCACAGCCTGAATTTCCTCATTCCGTAAACTCGCCGTCTCCCCTCTTCTTAGCTTCTTGTTGATAAGGCTTTGAGGAAAGCCCTTCTGCTTCGTCCTTATGGTGCCACATGCTGGAGTGTTCTTTCTGTGAAGGCTGCGGAACAGGGGCAAACTTGTATAAAAGTTATCTACATACAAATGGTAGCCTTTCTCCAGGAGTGGGTTTACGAGTTCCCAAACGACTTTCCTGCTTGATCCGATGTAGTCTGGGCAATTAGGGGGATGCAGCTAGGTGTCCTTCCCTTCATATTCCATGAAGGCATATGTATACCCTGTGGCTCGGTCGCACAATTTATACAGCTTCACCCCATAGCAGGCCCTTTTGGTGGGAATAATTTGTTTTATGCCCAGCCTGCCAGAAAATTTGATAAGGGACTCATCCACACATATGTGTTGGTCTGGGGTAAACAACTGGGGGAAGATTTCAGAAAAATAATTTAGTAGTGACCGAATTTTATAAAGCTTGTCAAAATTTGGGTCATTCCGAGGAGGGCACTGGGTATTGTCATAGTGTAGGAATCTCATAAACATGAAATATCTGGTTCTGGGCATTACTGAGGAAAAGATGGGCAAGTGGTGGATGGGGGGGTTGACCAATATGAACGCAATTCATTTTTTTTGGTAAGTCCCATACAGAATATGAGGCCCAAAAAAATGTTAAACTCCTCCACTGTTAGGGCTCTCCACTCAAAGGGACAGCCATAATAGGACGTTGGGTTACTTGCTATGAATTGTTGTGCATACAGGTTGCACTAGGCCACAATTGATGCTAGCATGTCCTCAGTAAAAATTAAATAGAAAAAAATCAAATCGGGGAAAAGTTTTCTATGTCCACCTGGACTCCTGGCTGGGCAGTGAAAGGGGGAATGTTAGCTTCTCCTGAATTAGGAGGAAGCCACAAGGGGTTCTGAAGGGAATAGGGAAAGCTGGCTTAGGACCTAACCCTTTGGGACTGAAGTGACACCCCACTGGTACGCGGCCTTTGCAGACGTACTGCGGTGCTGGTGGATGGCACTGCCTCCTCACCAGAACGCCTTCGTCTGGCGGGCAGACTTTCAACCTCCTCTGAGGCTGTCAGTGTTCCACTGCTTAGGATAGACTCGTAGTCAACGTCAGACTCAGAATCTAAATATGAGGAATCCGAAGCGGAGAGCTCCCCGTTGCCATCGTCGGCCGCAGGAATATTGTACGCCTCCTCGGCTGAAAATGATTTTCTAGACATTGTTGGTGATGACAGAAGGCACCGATGACATGTGACACAGATGACAAATGGCACTAATACATGGCACTGGTGACACGTGGCACTGGTGACAGATGGCACTGATACGTGGCACTAATGACAGATGGCACTGATGACAGGTGGCACAGACAGATGGCACTGTATTCACTTTTTTTTTATAGTGTTTTCACTCACGCTGCAGCACAGAAGCTCTCCCTCCTCACATGCGGTCTCTGTGTGAGGAGGGAGAGCCGGCAATGAAAGATGATCTCATATGTTTACACGTGAGATCATCTCTCATTGGACACCCCGATGGAGTGCTAAATGCCCACTGTGATTGGCCATTTAGCACGATCTGTGATTGGCCAAGAGACACAGCCAACACAGAATTTCCCCGATGCACGCCCGCGGCGGCGCGCAGGGAGGAAGTAAACAGGAGGACATCCAGGGACGCCCTCCCGGCAATTGAGCGCCACGCTGTAGACGTCTTTCGGCTATAGTGCGGACGCCTAGTGGTTAAGTAAAAAGTAATAAAATGAAAAGTATGGTCAAAGCTTTTTGCCCATACTTCTCTTGTGAGTGCACGTTTGCTTTCCTGTGACCAAGATAGCGGTCTTAGAGCCGACATGGGACAGCTGCAGCATCACACCAATGCTGCAGCATAGAAGCAAGTATGTGTGTTTATTTTTTAAAATACCCCATTAGGGATATATTGTAGTAACATTTTTAACACTGGGATATGCTATATCATTGATGTTTGCACAACATTATTAAGAAAGCGTGTGGATTTGTTTAGTAGCATTTATAAGGAACACATTTATTTTTGGCTACTCTGCAGGAGAAAACAGCTCATTACATTACCTACTGGAAAACTTTACACCAGGGTCGCCAAACTTTCTAAAGAAAGGGCCAGTTTACTGTCCTTCAGACTTTAGAAGGGCCAGACTGTGCTGTGCCCAATGGGAGTAAACAATGCCCAATCTTTGGTATTAGGGGGAGAAATAATATTTTTGTTGCTAGTGGAAGGAATTATGCCCCATCATTCTTGTCGGTGGAAGGAATAGTGCCCCATTGTTGGTGTCAGTGGGAGCAATTATGCCCCATTTGTTCGTGTCAGTGGGAGGAATTATGCCCCATTTGTTCGTGTCAGTGGGAGGAATTATGCCCAATTGTTGGTGTCAGTGGGAGGAATTATGCCCCATTGTTGGTGTCAGTGGGAGGAATTATGCCCCATTGTTGGTGTCAGTGGAAGGAATAGTGCCCCATTATGCCGAATAAAGACAAGAAAATGCAGTTTGGAGATCACTGCTCTACGCAACTTCTTTGTAAACACTGCTATAAATAGACACCACAGTTTGATGAAAAAAAATCTCTTTATAAAAGCCGGTTTTACTGCCTATATTTATACTAATTCAGAAAAGACTAGGCTGGAGAGCAGAAAGGGAAAAATACACCTGCCAAACTGGAAGGGAAAACGGCAAATGACATGAAATTAATTTTGTTAAAGTCATAGCACCTACTATATATAATCATAAACACCTTTTGTTTTCAATGGAATGCGTGCCACTTTAAAACAAAGTTTAATGTTCCACATAAAAATGCAGTGAATTAAACAGAAACTGTTCTTTCAGGTTGAAAGAGGGTTTCATATTCATCTCAAACATCGCTGAAAATGAATTATTTGCAAACATTTGTTATGTTTTAAAGGTATCATACCTGTATTTAAGAAATGTGTTCATGATCCTACCGGATTGCTTGGAAAACAATTCATCCTTATCAAATTTTCTGGCATGAAGTATAAAGTTGTTCACAACCAATTTTTATGCAAACGTCTATAAAACTGGCTTCACTTCCACACAGCTTTTATCTAGTAACATGAATATGTATATCCAATACAGCATGAATGCATGCTTGGGAGTTTAAATTGAAATCATAACTGAATAGTTATTTTCATAAAAGGGCACATCTATAAATGGTAATTATAAAACATCCTTGTCCTTCAAATATTTTATTAACCTCACCAATAGACTGTTAGATGTTGGAACAGAATCGAGGATGAGATCCAGTTCATCTCCAATAATTTCATCACGTAAATTTGACACTGGAAACAGAACAGATGTTTCATTGCTAACAAGGGCTGAAGGGAAAAGCCCTAGTTCAGGTCCAGCTGCAGGGAGCACATTAGAGGAGACCGATGACACCGGAATCGGAGATTCCTCTCTAAATATTTCAGTTTTAATACTGTGAGAAGAGAAGGCGTCCACTTCGGGCAAATCTAAAATAGAGCAGAGATAAACATCTTAAAACACATAACAACGCAATACAGTATAAACTGCTGATGTGATCATTTTAGAACATTTAAAGCTGAATTCCATGGGAGTTAAAAAACCCTTTGTTGCAGTAAGACAGCCCCTGCACTGCAAGGGTTAAATGATCATCTAGAGCAGTGGTTCTCAACCCTGTCCTCAAGTGCCCCCAACAGGCCATGTTTGCAGGTTTTCCTTTATCTTGCACAGATGCTTTAAATAGACTTGTGTCTTTTTTCAACCCGACTAAACTCTGTACCTATGTAACAAGATAAAATGAATGTCCCAGTAAGGCTGGGTTCACACTGGTACGACACGACAGTCATACGACTGTGAATCCGACTTTGCCCTGCGACTTGAAGTCCGACTTCCATCCAACTTCGATGAACGAGATCCGACTTTGATCCCGACAATACCAGGCCCTTTGAGTCTTTTATGAATCTTTAAAGGAAACCCCACTCCAAATTAAAAAAAAAAAAAAAAAGACGGCATAGAGTTCCCCCTCCAAGACCATATTAGACCCTTCAGTCTGGTATGGATTTTAAGGGGAACCCCCACAATCCATACCAGGCCCTTATCTGAGCACGTAGCCAGGCAGGTCAGGAAAGGGGGTCGGGACGAGCGAGTGCCCCCCCCCCCCCCTTCTCCTGAACCATACCAGGCCACATGCCATCAACATGGGAGGTGGGTGCTTTGAAGCGGGGGGGGGCCCTGCGTCCCCCACCCCAAAGCACCTTGTCCCCATGTTGATGGGGACAAGGGCCTCTTCCCGACAACCCTGGCTGGTGGTTGTTGGGGTCTGCGGGCAGGGGGCTTATCGGAATCTGCAAGCCCCCTTTAACAAGGGGCCCCCCAGATCCCGGCCCCCCACATTGTACCCCAACCTATTCACCTAAAAAAAAAAGTGTCAAAAATAAAAACAGCACACAGGTTTTTGACAAAGTAATTTATTAAAGCAGCACCGCCCCATGATGCCCTGGGCAGTGACCTCACAAGGTGGCTATATAAGTAATGGCACACGGCGGACCCAGCATTACAGGAGAGAGAGTCGAGAGAACATCGGTGGAAGAACAGAGGGAGAAGACAGCGGAGAGAGGAGGACCGGCAGCGGGAGAAGACAGCGGAGAGAGGAGGACCGGCAGCGGGAGAAGACAACAGCGGAGGGAGAAGAACCAGAGGATGAAGACATCGCCAGAGGGAGAAGAAATCAGAAGGAGAAGAGACGCCGGAGCTGCTTTAATAAATTACTTTGTCAAAAACCTGTGTGCTGTTTTTATTTTTGACACTTTTTTTTAGGTGAATAGGTAGGGGTACAATGTACCCCATACTCATTCACATTGGGTGGGGGCCAGGATCTGGGGGCCCCCTTGTTAAAGGGGGCTTTTAGATTCCCATGGGGACAAGGTGCTTTAGGGTGGGGGGCGCAGGGCCCCCCTGCCCCAAAGCACCCACCCCCCCATGTTGAGGGCATGTGGCCTGGTATGTTTGGGAGGGGGGGGCGCTCACTCATCCCCACCCGTTTCCTGATGGGCTGCAAGCTCGGATAAGGTTCTGGTATGGATTTTGGGGGGGGGGACCCCACGCCATTTTTTTTAATGTGGGGGTTCCACTTAAAAGCCTCGGAGGGGGAACCCTATGCCTTTTTATTTGGCATGAGGTTCCTCTTCAAGATCCTCAGAGCACATGTCGCATTAGGGATTGACCGATATCAGTTTTTTGGTGGCTGATACCGATATTTCGGCCACCTCTCCTGCTGATAGCCGATATTTTTGGCCGATATATTGTACATTTCAATTTTTTTTTTTTACACTGTCATTTTACATTTTGAATCACTGTTATTGCTGTCACAAAGAATGTAAACATCCCTTGTGACAGTAATAGGCATTGACAGGTACTCTTTATGGAGAGATTAAGTGTCTATAAGACCCCAAACCCCTCCTTTGCAATTCAAAGTATTCAAAACGTCAAGATTTGCGTTTTTGAATAATTTATTTTTTAAAACTGGCGCCTTTAAAGAGGAAGTAAACCCCGCCAAAAAATTCTTATTTTTCTAATATTTCTATGTTTTTTTACAATGCCAAGAAAGAGATATATAAATTACTCCTAAACGAGCGTTAGAAGTACCTTTTTTATTTGTTTGATTTTGCTGTCCCTTCCGGGTATCGTCCGCGCCATTCTTAGTCTTGTTTTCCGAAGCAGATGCGGACGTCATTTCCGCCCTTAGTTCGTATCACTGCCGAAATATTGCGCATGCGCCATTCAGTCACAAGGGGGAGTATCAGGAAGACTAGAATCTTTTCTGCATCGCGATACTTCTCCTCTGTGCCGTTCAGAGGGGAATCTCGCTCACAGTAAATTCCCAAAATGCAGGAAATAAACAAACGGCACAATATACATGCCGTTAAAGAAAGAGCATACTGCGCAATCGCGCATGACGTCATCACGGATAAACAGACGATTTATATTGAAACTACACAAGTAAGTGCGCTTTCACAGGCAGCTATTAGCTGCCTGTGTTATGTAGTATCTGCTAAGATTAAGTTGCATCTGAGGGTTTACAACCACTTTAAGATGCCAGTAATCCGGGAAGTGATGTTATGACATTGTTTCCAGATTACTAGATCCAAGACCCGTGGGAAGCATCGGCGCATGTGCCAGCTGGTTGATCGAGCCTCCCGATGGGACAGGAGAGCCCGTGCGAGCGGCGGGGGGAGTCCCCTCCCGTTGCTTGTAATTACAGTCGAGCGGCTGCTGAGCTGCATCAGTTGTTATTACAATAAAGCCGACCGTCCGCTCTAAACAACGGTACCCCGGTCAAACCCCTTGAAGCAATGTCGGTAATATCAGTCTAGCTTGAGAACGATACCGATTTTTCAGAAAATGCAGATTTCGGCCTCAGATAATTGGCCTTCCTGATAATCGGTTGATCCCTATGTCGCATGCCAAAGTCCGATCAGTTAAGACGATGATCTGACTTTGATCCGACTTCAATGATATTCAATGGGTTGAAGTAGTATCAAAGTCAGACCAAAGTAGCGCAGGAACCTTTTTCAAAGTCGGATCGACTTGTGTCGGACCAGTTAGGACGGCTCTCATAGGGAACCATTGATTTATACACGTCATGAGACATATGCTCCCAATGTCGGAGCGTTTGTTGTACCAGTGTGAACCCAGCCTAAAAGATGATAGAATTGGGCCCAGTACGCTCCCTGTACAGTTGGGAAAAAAAAGCTGAAGCAATAATTATCACTGGAAATATAAGCCTGAAAGAAAAAAAAATAAATAAACGAACATACATACCGGGTTCTAGTTCATTCGCAACACAATCTGTCTGTAATACAAAAAAATAAAAATACAAATAAAAGAACTAAAAAGGTATAAAGCAAACAATTATTAATTTAGGGTTCACAGAGACAGGCAGGTCACTGTGTTCCCTTTCCTTTATTCTAACTGACAGAAATGATACAAGGAAATAAAGACTTGCCTCATTAAGGGTGAAAAATAAATGCTGACTATAATAGATGGCAACACAAAGAAGTCAGTGGAATGTGAGCAACAGTGGAATTCAGGTTTCAACCACATTGTTTTCTTTTTTCTTCTAGCTCATTCTCCTGCATCCTCCTCATTCTATAGGCAAGCCTTAATATAGGCTTACCTATAGGTAAAAATCATGCAAGGGAGTTTACTCCCACTTTAAAACAACTGTGTTCTATTATCTTTAGGGATAATAGTGTCAGTTAAAAGGTATCCAAACTCAAGAATAAAAATGTTCTTTATTGCAGCTTACCAGTTCTTAACCGTTTGCCGACCAGCCACCGTCATTATACGGCGGCAGGTCGGCATGATCCCGCAAACCGTCGTAGGTATACGTCGACTCGTGGGATCAGGATAGCAGACACGCGCCGGCCATGAGCGATCACGAGCACGAGAAGCAGAACAGGGATGAGTGTGTGTAAACACACACTTCCCTGTTCTGTTCTGAGAGGAGTGACAGATCGTGTGTTCCTATTAGCTAGGAACCACAATCCGTCACTTCCTCTAGTAAGTCCCCTCCCCCTTTAGTTAGAAAAACGTAGCAGGGAACACAGTTAACCCCTTGATCGCCCCCTAGTGTTAACGCCTTCCCTGCCAGTGACATTTTTACAGTAATCAGTGCATTTTTATATTTGATCACTGTATAAATGCCAATGGTTCCAAAAATGTGTCAAAAGTGTCCGATGTGTCCGCTATAATGTTGCAGTCCCGAAAAAAAAAAAAAAAAAAAAAAAATCGCAGATCTCTGCCATTATTAAAGAAAAAAAAAAAAATACTGTATTTATTGGCGTATAACACTCACTTTTTCACCTTAAAAATCAGGTGCAAATAGCGTGTGTGTGTTATACGCCAATACTTCAATTTTAGCTGCCTCAGAGGGGACAGGGAGCGGGGCAGGATGAGCGCCGTCAGATTACATTCAGTGAGAATCTCCTGTTTACTTGGCGGCTTCTGTAATAGGAAGCCCCGTCTCCTGGGCCGCTATTGGACCACTGTTCTGTTCGATCAGGCTGCACTGATGGCAATGGTGAGGCTGCCGCATTGATGACAATGGTGAGGCTGCCGCATTGATGGCAATGGTGAGGCTGCCGCATTGATGGCAATGGTGAGGCTGCCGCATTGATGGCAATGGTGAGGCTGCTGCATTGATGGCAATGGTGAGGCTGCTGCATTGATGGCAATGGTGAGGCTGCTGCATTGATGGCAATGGTGAGGCTGCTGCATTGATGGCAATGGTGAGGCTGCTGCATTGATGGCAATGGTGAGGCTGCTGCATTGATGGCAATGGTGAGGCTGCTGCATTGATGGCAATGGTGAGGATGCTGCATTGATTGCAATGGTGAGGCAGCATTGATGGCACTTGTGAGGCTGTAGATGGGCATTAATCAGGCTGCATCGATGGCAATGGTGAGGATGCTGCATTGATTGCAATGGTGAGGCAGCATTGATGGCACTTGTGAGGCTGTAGATGGGCATTAATCAGGCTGCATTGATGGCAATGGTGAGGATGCTGCATTGATTACAATGGTGAGGCTGCATTGATGGCACTTGTGAGGCTGTAGATGGGCATTGATCAGGCTGCATTGATGGCAATGGTCAGGCTGCAGATGGGCACCGACTCTTATTTTGCTTCAAAGTTTCTTATTTAAAATGTAGGTTTTTTTTCCTGAAACTTCCCTCTTAAAATGAATGTGCGTGTTATACGCCGATAAATACGGTAATAAAAATGCTATAAATCTATCCCCCGTTTTGTAGACGCTATAAGTTTTGGGCAAACCAATCAATATACGCTTATTGCGACTTTTTTTTACCAAAAATATGTAGAAGAATACATATCGGCCTAAACTGAGAAAAAAATTGTTTTAAAAAAAAAAAAAAAAAATGGGGATATTTATTATAGCAAAAAGTACAAAATATTGTGTTTTTTTTCAAAATTGTCACTCTTTTTTTGTTTATAGCGCCAAAAATAAAAACCGCAGAGGTGATCAAATACCACCAAAAGAAAGCTCTATTTGTGGGAAAAAAAAGGACGTCAATTTTGTGTGGGTGCAGCGTCGCACGACCGCGCAATTATCACTTAAAGCGACGCAGTGCCGAATCGCAAAAAATGGCCCGGTCTTCCAGGGCTGAAGTGGTTAAATGTGGCTGCATTACTTTTCTTTTTCAGACTAGATAATTTTTCACAAGTACAAAAAAAAATCTCTTAATCTTGCCAGAAATCAAATGTCCTTGTAACTTTCTGTAAACTGAATTTAAATCTCAAGCAATGATGACAGCCTTCCCAGTTATCTTCCTCGGGGTACAGAACCCCCCCCCCCCCCACACACACACACACATTATGAACACTGGGTTTGTAGGACAAAAGTCTTGGGTGACAAAATTTCTCCTCCATAGAAACAGTACAGTAACTAAGCATTAAAGGGGTTTGGGGAACATAAAGCAGATCTTCCTCTTTTGGGTGAAGTTCTGCTTTAACTTATAGTAGGCCAGCATATTTTACCATGTGGCTGAATTCCTGGACTTTAGCTTTACATATAATGAACACAAAGCATTGACAAAAATTACTAACCTTCTCTGTTGCATCCATTTGTGTACCTTGTGAACCAGGCTGAAATACAAAACAATATATTTAGAGAATGATGAACCCCAATGGTCTAAGAATAAAGAAGGGTATAATACTGCATACCTGAGCCCTGACATATGCTTTTCTAATTTTCAGTCCAAGTTTCATTGCTAGTTCTTGGGTTAACTTTACAACACTTTCATCCTGCATGAAAGAGTTTTGATTAAAAGTGTTATTTTGGAAATTGTCTTTATATGCAAGAGTACATTTCTTTTTTAAAGGAAATATGTACTGTGTAAACATTTTCTTTTTTAGCCAGGTAAATACAAAATGTTGCTTGTAAATATTGTGTATTTTCATTTGAGGCCAGCGGTTCGAGCTCTAGATCCAGATGTTCTATGCCTTCCCCACTTTATTAAAAGAATGTTTTGGCCAGAGTGTTGCTTTAAAGCTGAACTCCAGAGAAACAGCCAAATACACAGATGAACTAAATGAGAACTTTTTCTTTTTTATCCGAAAATGATTTGTATTTCTGATCACCCAGTCCTGATATTTGTACAGCTCTGCCAAACAGCAAAGCCCTGTCTTTCCACCACCAGCCTATATTGGACAGTGAAAGTGAAGGCAGCAGACTTCTGAGCGAACCCCTCTGTCATTGTCAGATATCGCAAAATAAGTACAATAACAAAGGGGAAGGTTTAACACGGAACTTACCTGTATCTGAGCACCACAAACTGAAAACACAGTTTTAATAATTTTTTATTTTATTAATGGGGGGTGTTGAAAAACACCCCCCAGCACTTCTGGCCGTGGCTATTTCCAGTAAGGGCAGATGATTCATGTAGCATTTACTTCCTGGAAACCATTTGCCTTTAGCTCAGGCATGCAGGGCAGGAGGGTGTGCTTCGCTAAGAAAGCCCCTCCTCCTCATAAAAAAAAATGCCCATGAAGACTTCTGGGATGTAGGACATTGTTTTAGCCTAGGCCAGAAAACAGGAAGCAACTGAAGAAATGTAATAAAAAACCTAAAAAAAAAAATAAATACACATTATATTATTCTATCAATATGTATTCCATCATAAATCTGCAAAATATCTTAAGACCAGTGGCGGCCACCAGTCCATTCGGGGTGCCGCCCCCTCTCTCTACTCCACCCCTCTATATGCGATAGATTCATGCATAGCGTGAACCCATCCACGGCCGCCACAGCCACACCCTATTCATGCGTCCGGCCCCTTTCAGGGCACCGGGTACATGAATTACAGCAGCAGGGCTTTTTTAAGCACCTGATTAGAGCCAGAGGCTCTAAATAAGCTTTAAAATCGGGTGGGCTCGGGTAGCAGAGGATGCGCTCCGATCCCACCCAGGTGTGTTACAACAGTGAAAGAAAATTCGCTGTTGAAACGCTGATCCTCAATACAATCAATCAGAAGCGGGTGTGAGACCCCCCATTTTCCGACTGGCCGAAAAGAGAAGACTCCCGATTGGCCACCGAGGAGGAGGGAGGAAACGGAAGCTGCCCGACCCGAGGGGGGGGTGACATAATGTTTCCACCGGCCGCCGTGTAAAAAGAAGCTTGAGATGAATGCTGCCATTCCCTGAACCCAAAGTGTCACAATAAGTCTGCATCAATAAAATTGAATGTATTCAGCTTCACTGCCAAACACTGTGACATCAGAGTTAGTAAGAATTCCCATAGCTATTCTACATAAAAGCTATTTTTTTAGCAATCTGTGTCCTCCAATTACAAAGTAGGTATTAGCAGAGTTTATAATAATAAACAACGGACATGCCGTGAGCTTATCTTACCTTTGGAGCAATAAGGGAGCACTTGGCCACAGCCTCATAAGCCTCTTTGTATTTCTCAAGTAAAAAGAGGGCTTTAGACTTGCAGTACAGTGTTTTGAGATTTTTGTCATGTATGTGCAAAGCATCTTCACAATCTCTTAAAGCATCCTCGTGTAAACCCTATAGATAACAGATAATATAATATAATGTTTTAATAAAGGGCATGTGCCAGCAAATACCGGTACTTCAAAGTCAATCAACTATTAGTGGCCAAACTCTAAAAAAAAAAAAAAAAAAAAAAAAAAGTTATGAGTAATAAGTTCACTGCCCAGCTTGGCCACACAGACCAAAAAAACATGCTACTCAGCTCTCACGTCAAGTTAATGATTCAAATGAAGTAGGAAAAGCCTGGTACACACTAGGGCTGGGAGATTTTCTTAAAAAAAAAAATCTTCGATTCTCTTAAAAAAAAAAAACTCGATTCACGATTCGAATCAAGTTTTTTTTTTTTTTTTGGAAACCGCGCCGGTCCCGAGGGGCTGCGGGCATGAGCTTTTAGGCGAGGCCGCGGCTTCGGCCTAGTCCGCAGCGTCCGGCCCAGCGGACTAGGCCGAAGCCGCGGCCTCACCTAAAAACTCCTTGCCCGCAGCTCTTCAGGCCCGGCGCGGTGTCCGCGCCGGTCCGGAGGCGCTGCGGGTATGAGTTTTTAGGCGAGTCCGCGGCGTCCGGCCGTAGCCGCGGACTAGGCCGAAGCCGCGGCCTCGCCTAAAAACTCATGCCCACAGCGCCTCGGGACCGGCGCGGTGAAAAAAAAAAAAAAATAAAAAAATCAATTTGCTTAAATTTTGAATCGATTTGACCTCTCAACTCGATTCAAGATTTAAATCGATTTTTTTCCCAGCCCTAGTACACACTAAGAGTTTTGACAAAAGTGGGTTGAACAAAATAAACCTGTCAGCTGTGGTAGAAGCCGCTGTACTAACTATGCAAAGTTAGTACAATGATCTCCCATGCTGAGCTATTGTGTTCTGACAGGGGACACCCAACGCCAGAACACTCCGATCAGCGCTCTCTGCCATTGGCTGAGAGCGCTGATCAGGAGTGGGTTGGCTGCTGGTATTCCAGCATGCTTGCCAAACGGCCGGATTCTGCCGGACAGACTGGCATACACAAGGACCGAATGTCGGAAGTTTTTTTTTTTTTTTTTTTAACCGGCCAATGTCTCCAGACATTCAGCCCGTGTGTACGGGGCTTTAGGATAAAATCCCTGCAGGCTAAACAAACAAAAGTTAACAAATTTATATGGTCAACTTACAGGACAAAATGTTCCCAGGCTTAACCTTTATAGGAGGGGTGGGCAACCTTGGAGAGTTGGGGATCTACCTGAAGAATATGGAAGAGAGCAATAAGCACCTGGGTGCAACATTCTTTTTTTGTTTTAAGGACATAACCCAAAAAAGCTCTATTGAAAAGTAAAGAAGGTTTGAAAAGTTCAGGGGCCAGTAGTAATGAAAAGTTCATAAGCCAATAGTAAGTAATGCAGAGTGCAGGGGTCAGGAGAAAGTAGTACAACGTTTAGAAGCTTGTAGTAAAAAATAGTGTACAGGCGTCAGGAGGGAGTAACCCCACAATGCAAGGGTCAGTAGTAACACAGAGAGGAGTGGTCAGTAGAAAGTAATAGAGTTCTGGAATAAGTAACACTATATTGCAGAGGTAAGTAGTAATGCAGAATGCAGGGTCATTAGTAACACAAAGAGGAGGGGCCAGGAATAGGTAAGGTGGAGAGCAGGGGACAATAATAACACAAAGTTCAGTAGCAAGTAATGCAGAGTTAGGAGGTCAGTAAAAAGTTACACTGAGAGGAGGGGGGCATAGAGATAAACATTAAGGCCTTATGCACACTGGACGTTAAAATAACGTTATAAAAAAACGCCAGTAGCTTTGCAGTGAGTTTTTCAACTTTTTTCAACGTTTTTGCAATAGCGTTTTTTAGCGTCCTTTAGCTTTTTCCCGCATTATCGTTTTAGCTGGGTTTTTTTTAAGAAAAATTTTTTTTTTTTTCAATGGCTCAAGAACGTTAAAAAACGCTGGTGAGCGACGTTTTTGAGCGTTTATCCGCATTAGAGCATTTTTACAGCTGAAAAACGTCTCTCAGAGCCCACTATTTTTGGGGGTTTTTTTTACTGCTCAAAAACACCACTGCCCAAAACTGCTGATAACAGCATAGACACATAGGATAACATGATGGAGAGTTTAATGACTGTAGAAAAAAATGTCTACAGCCAAAAACAGCTGCTGTAAAAACATCAAAAAATGTCCAGTGTGCATGAGGCCTAAAGGAGAAGATTAGGGGAAATCCAGGCTGGGAGATAGGACATTGATTGATGAACAAAAAATGTTAGAAATATATTCCAATGCCCTAACGAGACAGAACGTGACCTTGATATCAGAGCTCCATGTGTTGGTCAGTGACTGGGCCTGTTGCTTTTCAAAAATCCTGTGTTTATGCTTCCTTCTTTTGCCTCCCTTCCAGGCACTCAATCTACTCCTGCAACTCATTCATCTGCCTGGCCACAAAGAGGAAAAGGTGGGAATGTTCCCATTTGTACTTCTGAACAACAGTTTGGTGAATACACCTGAAAATAGCTGAACTGAAAACTGAAGCCCCATTCTTGGAAAAACAAATGATATTTCCAAAGAAGAGCAATCTTCATAGGACGTTTAGTAACCAGACAAAAAAAAAAAAAAAAAAAAGCAAAACAAATGTCTTCATTCAATGAAACACAGACGCCACCTAGGGTAAGAAGATCAGAGGTCTTGGTTTCAGTACAACCTTTTCCCTCTGGAGCACTTAAAAAGGTTCTTTACAGCAGGGGTTCTCAGCCTCAGTCCTCAAGTATCCCCAACAGGCCATGTTTTGAGAATTTCTCTTAGAGCCCTTGCACACTGGGGCGGTTTGCAGGCGCTATTGCGCTAATAATAGCGCCTGCAAACCGCCCCGAAAGTGCCGCTGCTGTCATCCCAGTGTGAAAGCCCCGAGGGCTTGCACACTGGAGCGATGCGCTGGCAGGACGGTAAAAAAAGTCCTGCCAGCAGCATCTTCGGAGCGGTGAAGGAGCGGTGTGTATACCGCTCCTTTACCGCTCCTGCCCATTGAAATCAATGGGACGGCGCGGCTATACCGCCGGCAATGCGCCTCTGCAGAGGCGCTTTGCGGTGGTATTTAACCCTTTCTCGGCCGCTAGCGGGGGGTAAAACCGCCCCGCTAGCGGCCGCATACCGACGGTAAAACGCCGCTAATAATAGCGGCGTTTTACCGCCGACGCCGCCCCCCGCCCCAGTGTGCAAGGGCTCTTAGATAAAATAGCTGTCCAAAATACCAAGCCATTGACTCTGATTTAAAGCACCTGTGCAAGATAAAGGAAAACCTGCAAACATGGTCTGTTGGGGGTACTTGAGGACTGAGGTTGAGAACCACTGCTTTACAGGACATGGCAGCCAAATCGGAAACCTTCAAGACAAAGCAATCAACACTAAAGAGGCCACCTTGCGCTACAGAGAAGACACAGATATTTTAGACTGGATCAAAAGTAGGTTTCTGGAGGACTGACAACACCAAGTTGAGACCCTATGGTTGATATGACAATCTAATAGGTGGAGCAATATAAGGGACTCCTTAAACAAAGGTCTGGATCAATGAGTGGGTAGCCAAAGGTCTCTGCAAGAGTATAGCCAAGGCTGACAGCTGACTCTGAGGGTACTCCCGAATGATATGAGTGAACCTCTTAGCCCTATACCAGCTGAAGCAGGCCTTCCAGGTGCAATGGTACATTTTCTGGGAAGTAGATTTTAATGGTGGAGATCATGGAATCTGAGATACCTCGGTCCCTCATGTGCCATGGTGCCACCAGTGAATCCACTGCCAGTGGATTGTGAGATCTTGAATAAAGCTTTTTTTAGCTTCCTAAATAGAAAGCAGATCTTTATCCAGCATTCCCCAGAGGAAGCAAATATGTTGACCAACCACTCTCCAGAATCCAGGCATGTTCAACTCAGAAACCTACCTGTTAGCTTTCCATGCCAAGAATATGGACAATGGAATGAGCTGGATTATTGTTCTACCCAGACCAACCTCTACCCCCTGGCTGCTAAGCTCTTTGACTCTACCTGTTGATGTTTGCCATTGTCTGATTTATTCCAAACTGGATGACCCGACAGTTGTGTAAATCAAAGAAGGAAGGTAAGGCATATTCTTCAACACTCCAAGGAGTTGGTTGTAGGTTTTGCCTTCTGCGGTCCTGCATTGTCAGGATGAACAGCACTCCACTCCAACACAGGAGGCTTACGTCTCTTGTGACTATCTTCTAATTGAGAGGGAGAAAGTACTTACCATCTGTCAGAGCCAGAGACAATATCCACCGCAATAATGATGTTCTGGCATAGTGACCCAACTGGATCTCCCTGTTCAAGGACAGGAGTACTTGTCCCACAAAGATAGACTGTTCCTTTGCAAGCACCTGTATGACACTGGTCAAATGGTATGGCTTAGAAAGTTGCCATGAGAACTAAAACTCTCATGCAATTCCACAGTGTAGATCAACGGTGTGACAAAAGTTAATGAGCCTCAGACCGGAGTCCTCTCCAGGGAAGATGACTAGCTAAAGCTGTGTCCAGAGCGAGACCCACATAATGTAGGCAATCGGATGGTGTCAGTAATGATATCTGTACATTGAAAAGCCAATAGAGTCAAAAGAGTTATTTTGACATTGATCTGTAGATCCACCGATGAATGTATCCCTACTAGCAGGTTGTCCAAGTAGCTTTTAACATGTATGCCCTGTACTCGGAAGAGCAAGCACCAGGGAGAAAATCTTAGTGAACACTTTGGGTGCAGATGACCAGCTGAAAGATCTGTACACACTTATAGAGGTTGTCCACCACAGTAAAACGGAGAAACCGCTGGTGATACAGAAAGACAGGGATGTAAAGGCAAGCATCCTGATAAAAAATAAGCTAAGAGTAAATGGACCCCATCTTTCGATTTTTGGGGATGAATGATGGTGTTAAGGGCCTTTAAATCCGAAATATTATGTATGCCAGCCTTCTGTATGAAAACAGTTAATAGGCTGGAATAGAATTCTTGAGATTTTTCCAGAGGGAGACTGGGAACTATGGCTTCCTGAGACAGTACTCCCTAAATGGCCTGATAAAGATCTGTCAAAAGCTGAGAGATCAGGAAACTTGAAGCATAGAATACTGATGTGCCATAGGGAAAGGTTGGGGGGGGGGATGCAAAGTTTGGACCCAAAGGTATAAAATATTCAGCACCCACACGTAATCTTCAGATCTCTGCAAATGTTAACAAATGACCACCCAGTTGTAGACTACTGCAGTTTGCAGATGCAGGTAAAATTATATTCCACAAATCATGTATATAACAGAGTCTCTCGATAGATGATAAAGTAACCCAACATTTTGAGATTTCATGAGAACAGAAATGGGGGTAAATCTTCCAATGGGGACACTTGTTAAAGGGATAAATGTCTAGGAACGGATTTTATACACTTTGGATTTCCCATTACTTTCAGTTGAGTTTGCAGAACAGAAAGTGAAGGCAAATTTTCCCAATAGGACACAATGACAGAAAGACTGACCGGAATTTAAACTATTCCATACTTTATAAAAAATGGAAACAAAAACGTTTTGGCTTTTGAAGTACTTCAGGCTTGTTTTAAATGCTTTGTCCATGCAACAGGAGTACTTAAATTTTTCCCTAGATGCTTAAACTTGAATTCCCTGCACTCACTCCAAAGAAGTGTAGAAGAGAGGTCTTATGTACGCTTGCTCTGCTGTGGCCTGGTGATCATTAGCTCAGGTACACAGCACTGCTTTAAAAGTGGATGTAAACCCGAACAAACATAATTTTTTTTATGTCATATTATAGAGTATACGATTTCCTATCATTTGAGCCCAGTCTTGCCACAAAGAGTTAATCCAGCTCTGAGCAATCCTCTTTTATTGTTCAGTGAGATAAAACTTGACAAACAGAGAAAAACTTTGTCAAATCCTCCCCCTAGCTGTGAGTGACAGGTGATTTACATATCTCATGCACTAGTCTAAGACATGCATTATTTTTTAATTCCCACCACCACTCCTTTCTTCAGCAGCTCTGCAAGGATTGGCTGTTCCACACCTCAGCATGATTTGGCATGCTGAAGTCATGTGGTTACTTTCCTGTCTTTTCACTGGATGTTAGAGATCATAGCAGAAGTTCAGTGTAAGAAATACACAGGAGAAAATGCATATTGACAAGGGGAGTGTAGAGGTGGGCGGGGAGTCTACTGACATCACGACTCCACTCACCGAGCTCCAGACAACAGACCCACCCACAGAATATGCAGTTTTTCGGGTCCCATAACAGACAGAGGGGAGACATTTGACAGGTAATGATACATGCAGGAGGCATGTATATCCTTATAGATAACCCCTATGGCAGTAGTTTAGAAAGGATGACATTGGGTTTACATCCACTTTAAGGGTAGAAGAGTAGTTACATATCGAGAAGAAGGCATTTTCTTTACTCCAGGAGACCAAACAGTGTGGCTGGGGAGCTAAGAGAAGATGGGTATATGTGGTAGGGGGGAAGATATTTCAGTTAAGTGTTGCTTTGAATAGGATACACTGTAATGATCCTGCACAATTTTATACAGTAACAAAAAAAATCATAAGGAGAAATACCACTGCAATGTGAAGTAGCAGTATCTATTGTAAAAGGCATATGACTCACATTGTTAAATTATAATGTTAATGGATATTGGTAGTCTCAGTCAAAAAAACATACAGTTCATCAGATCAAATAATTATTGTTCAGTTAGCTGTATTTAGAATGTGATATTTATATAAACACTCCAATTACCATGGCCAGGTAACATGCAGCACGGTTCACATGCAACCTCTCTAGTGTCTCACTAGTGATCACAATCTCCTCAGATGCAGCATAGTTAGCAAGGTTAAGCGCTTCAGAGTATTGGCTGATAGAATCATTCTTGAGTCCTTCTTTGTACAAGTCATTGCCCTCATTGTACAGGTTGCTAACCAGCTTTTGCACAAAAATCTGTCAAAAGGGAAAACAAAATATAAAACAAATATATATAATATAATACAAAATCATAAACAACACAAACATAAAAATATTCATGTAGTTTCAAAACACAATGCTCTATTCACCTCATATTCTTTTTGGGTGCCAAGAAAAGGTAATGAAGACCTGAAACAAAAAATAAAAAACATAACTCAAAACATTTGTAATTTTTTTTTTTTTGTACTGTCTATTAACCTTAAAAAGGGACACTAAACAATATCCTTAGTCTCCATAAATAATTCATACACGTCCACTACTTCTTGGTCCCGTAATCTATTTTCATTAAATTGTTTCTTACTGTGTTTTCCTGCCTCCTTGAGCTCCTAAACCTCTCATTTTCCCCCCTCACTTCCATAGGTTTGGAACAAGCAGTGCATGTTAGCTCCAGTCATGTGTACTGCTCCACTCACACTACACGGTTCATAGTCCCTAGTCCATCTCAGGAGCAAGCATTAGAGAGTGGTCGCATTTTCTCTACCAGATTGTACACAGAGTTGTGCCGAGAGCGCAGACGCCCCCGACACAGTTACCGACGGCTAACAGAAAGCTCCCGATCGGGAGCTTTCCGATCATGTGATTGCTGTGACAGTTAATTGTGGATGTCACATGATCATGCATCCCGCCCCCACCTCCCGGAATCTGAAATCTCTTAAAGGGCCAGGAGGTGCCAGCGCAAGAGGGTAAAAGTTGTAATAAATATTTACATAAGCCCACTGAAATGACATGCCTCAGGAGATTGAGCAAAATCTCTCACATAAGCTATAACTCTTAAGCTGAAACCCTCTCCCCTCCAGACCCCTCTAAAGTACACAGAACAGATTATATTTTTCAGAGCGACTTTGTGGATTGCATGGTGTCTGAGAAAACTGCCAGAAGTGACACATGCTGAGGAAGACACACTAGGTGCTATGCTATAAGACGGCTACTCATATAAAGATATGCTTTGTTTTTTTTGCATTTCAAAGTTTTACAACCAATTCAACATAATAAATGGGGTCCATCATGACTAACGTGTGTGTACCACTCCCCATTCAAGGGAAAAAAACTACATTCTTCAAAGATCAATAGCATGATTTATCAAAAAATAACATATTATTTTGCTCATTAAATGAATGTTTAGATTTGTATTACTAGTTGTAATCAAATTTGCTTTGTTCAAGCTACAAAGAAATGCTAGCAAAGGTGTCATATGCTGTTTACATATATATTTTTATTACACACACACACACAACTCCAAAAAAGTTGGGACGCTGCCTAAAACCTACATAAAAACCGAAACCAATGATTTGCAAATCTCTTAAATCCATATTTTTATTCACAATAGAAACCATATCAAATGTAAATGTTTAAACTGAGAAAAAGTACCAATTAAAAAAAACAAAATAGGGCAATAATGAAATTTATGGCAGCAACACGTCTCAAAAAAGTTGGGACAGGGCAATAATACCTTGAGATTTACTTAGAATATCACTGTTGCCAAGTAACCTAATTAGTTGCAAAATGTTCTTTCAGCTCTTCCTTGTTAGTTCCACTTAAGCCTAGTGCACACCACTAGTTTTTTTTCATTCAACCAACAAAAACCACTGACAGGTCTACAATCCCATGTTAGTACAGCAATTTCCCCTGCTGCGCTAATGTGTTCTGACAAGGGGAGGCCCGTGGTGTTCTGGACACTGGGATTTCACTCTGTCCTCTGCTTTTCCTTCAACTGCTGCCCGTCTGGCCCTGAAGCAGAGGCCAAGACACACAGTCATCCAAGGACACGTGATGGGTTTGTGAAGGACTTCTGCCCTGTGGACCTACTTTTACCTGCCACTCTGCCTGGACTTCCTCTGCTGAGGCCACTGTTGGCTGGTGGTCCCTGAATTGCTGCCCTGTGCCCCTGGACTTTGCTGTTCTGGATTGTGGCCTGCTACTCAATGGACTGAGTCCCTGCTGTTTTAAATTGCTGCCCTGTGGCTCTGGACTTATCCCTTGTTATATTTCTGCATGTCAATCATGGTGTTTGAATTATTGCCCTGCTGTTTTTCTGTAGATTTTACAAAGCGTCCTAACTTTTTTAAAATTGGGATTGTATATCTGTCACTGTGTTGTGTAAACAATAGCATGAGCAAAACTTACTGAATAAATTCAAGTCCTTTTTTTATGTCCTCCTGCCTGTTGTGGCGATCAGTCAGCTCGTAGGACATCTTGTCGTCTTCATCAGATTTTCACAGTGGATACAAATCTAGAAAACAAAGAATTACCTAAGTGATATTACAAAAGCCTATATCACTTAAAAGGGTAGTTGTGCAGCATGGTAACAGGCAACAGTCAGCTGATGAAATGCAAATACAGCCAGGGATGTGTGTGTGTGTGCCGGATATGACGAACGTCGGTGGCAGGGGTTAAGAGGTTAAATTGTCAGGTTATTTTTGCTTACAGCACAAACTACCCGTTTATAAGGATGGCTACATGGCTAAAAGGAGGCACCGTGTAAATCCAGACATAGAAAAGAGTCACATGACAAATTAGAATCCACTGCGACAATCTACCCAAGTCACATATCAGTAAAAAACACCAATGTTTGAAGGGATGTAGAACCTGTTTATTAAGGTGACAAGCAGTGACAAATGAACAACCTTGTTGGAATATAGGTATATACTGTACATACAAACATAGCACAAAATACAGGAGGGTAGTCAGAAAAAACCACCTCCCTACAAGTTGTTATACCAGAATCAGTGTCCAAGAACTGAACTATCTATACTAGGACTAGTCACATTGGCCAGAATAACAAAAATGTGGGAAAAAGTCAGTTTCTACCTCTGCCTGCCCTGCATTAAGAATTCAGAGTGAAGCCTTGTGACCACATATGCATTCAAGGGGGGAGAGCTGTGGCAACGTGCACTCCATTAAAAATCAGGCATGTTTGATAGGGAAGGGGACAGAGCTATCAATCATCAACCTAGCCTCCATTCCTAGATCCTGTTTCATCCATAGAAGCTGTGGTACGGCTTCTATGAATGGAGCAGCTAGGCAGAAAATAACGGGCATAGCCTTGATGAGAGCCTGTGACAGCCCCATAGCTGTATTAACCCCCACTGCACCAAAAGATTACAGCAGTAGGTGGGGGCATTATAGGAGGAAGATTTTATCTAAAAGAGGACACCCCAGCACAAGAGATACATTCTACTGAAGGAATGTAATGTCCCTTGTGCTGATTTTTTGTTTTTATCTACACTTAGGCTTTAACCCTTTCGCTGCCAGAGCCATTTTTGCATTTTTTTTGCACACATTTCAAAAATAATTTTAGGCCTGAAGATTACATAAAACTCCCCAAAAAATATATATTTTCTGAAAGCAGACGCTCTAGAGAATAAAATAGTAGTTCTAATTTTTACGGAGGAGGTCTGGTGCTAGAAATATTTCCCGTCCTCCCAGAATCGCGCTCCCACGCGCCCCGTCAAATGACAGAGTGATCACTTGTAAACAAACCGGCGTCATGTCCGGTTCCTCTCTCCCCTCTCTGGACCGATCTGTACAGTGTGAGCGGAGAGGGGAGAGATCGGGTGCAGCAGCACTGTGGGCTGGATCTGTAGTGCCCACAGCGCTGTTCTGTGCTCATTGCAGCACTCATCCATCCATCTATGCTCAGCCCCATCCATACTCACAGCTATCCATACTCAGCCATGCCATCCATACTAAGCAATCCATGCTCAGCCATCCATCCATACTCATCCATGCATGCTCAGCCATGCCATCCATACTCAGCCATACCCAGTCATACTCAGTAATACCCAGCCATACCTGCAAAAATTACTAAATTTGCAAACTTTTATAACAGAAACGAAGAAAAGTGCATTTTTTTTTACAGAATTTCTGTCTTTTTTTTATAGCGCAAAAAATAAAAAACCCAACGGTGATTAAATACCACCAAAAGAAAGCTCTATTTGTGTGAAAAAAAGGACAAAAATTTCATATGGGTACAGTGTTGCATGACTGAGTAATTGTCATTCAAAATGTGAGAGCACCGAAAGCTGAAAAGTGGTCTGGTTAGGAAGGGAGTTCAAGTGCCCAGTGGGTAAGTGGTTAAGGAGATATCCGGGGTCTAATAGACCTTGGATGGCTCCACTGTGCTCCACTGAATGTAATGCAATGTGGATTGCATTGCAGCACATTCTTTCCTAGCCATGCTGGCAGGGGACACTGTCAGGCAGACCCGGAAATGACGTCAAACACAACGCTTTCTGGGTCAGCAGGAGGGGAGGAGAGCGGATGTGAGTCCACTCAGCTCCCTACCCGGCGGCACCTGCTATGCAGGTCCTGGGCCCTGCAAGATGGGCAAGCAGAGCCCAGAATATATGGCGGAGGAGCGTGCGTTGGAGGGGTAGGGCACATTACCAAGGGTGTGTGGTAGCAGCTGGAATACATTCACCTGACAGGCAGGAGTCTGCTTGTCAGATTTACACACAATAACAGTGACTGCATTCACCAGGAATGTGTGTAACTGTCAGGTCCATACAGTACAGCGTACGGGCCTGACAGCAAAAGGGTTAAAGTGATATTAAACCCAAAAGCAATCATATTGCAGCTTACTAATTCTTAGATGTATAGGCTGCATACATTTTCCTTTTTAGGCTATCTTTTTTTCACCTGGTGCCAAGGAGTCAGTTGATTTTCAAGAGAAAAAGTAGCAGTTAGAGGGTTGAGACAAATCATTAAACATGGAGAGGGGTACTTACAATTATCTTTTTTTTTTATTTATGTAAAACCTTTATCCCAAAAGAAAATAAATGTTTGCTGTAACTGCTTAAAAAGTTTAGGCTGGAATATGGCTTCAATTTGTTAGTGTATTTAAATCTGCTAGTCAACACTTCCTTCCCCCCAGAATGACAATGCTGCTGTCCAAAAGGTGCCCCATGTGCTCCTTCATCCAGATTGCGGGGGGGATATTGGTCAGATCATGAGGTGAAAACAGAGGGAAAAAGCCTAAAAAAGAAAACTAATGCAGCCACATCTGATTGGTAACCTGCAATATATTAAATTTTTACTGTTGGGTTTAATACCGCTTTAATCTTTCCCTATTCTACCCAAATCTAATAAAATGTTGGCTTTAGATATGTTAGAAGGCTGACCATTGGCTAGCCTGTATTTGTAGGAGGAGTCGGGCCATATAATCCCCCCTCCTCCCCTACGTACTCATCGGCTAGCATTTCCGGGTAGGACAGCAGTCGACGTGTCAGTTCCGGTTCCGGGGCAGGCTTAGGACGGCGTCTGGCAACAGCATGGACGATCAGCTCTTCATTCGGCATATCTGGGGGTCTGTGGAGGTAGCTCAGGTCTGACATATTGCTTTTATCCAGGTCCATATAGGTATCGGTTTTCCCGAGTATCGGACGGTGGGCTTATGGTCAGGGAGGACACTCCTCTCATCTCCTACTCTTCTCAGCTGGGGCTCGGTCACTCAAGTTCCATTACGGGTATTGCTACAAATTGTCGCAGCGGTTTGGTTAAGGTAGGTCTGGGACCAGGTTGGCAGGAGCAGAGGGAGGAGGCATACAGGCGCTTGCTATCAGGGGTTCACGAACGCTGTGTCACTAGGATTGGTATGGGTGGTTGTGACAGGTTCTGCTGCACCATAGCCTGCCTGTTGAGACTTTTAGTTCCACAGCTAGGGGCCTCATGCAGCCTCACGGGCTGCCACTATCACGCATAGTTAGCACATGTCACATGTTGCAGTCTGGTCAGACACGTTCAATTGTTGATTACTGTTTTATCCAGTCACCATAGTCCTGTCAGCATTTTATGAAACTCCTTCATTGCTTTTCTTACAATCCAGTGTGGTTTGGTATGTCATGGGGTTGCTCTGGGCCTCACCTGCACCAGGATCCTCAGTTCAAGTTCAATTGCTCAGGCAGGCTGCTGAGTCTGTTAGTTCCACAGCTTGGTGGCCACGTTAGCCCTCTTGGGCTGCCACTATCCCGTATGTTCGGCACCATGTCACAGATGGATCAGGGGATGCTCAGCCTGGATTATCCTACCGCTGGTTTAAAAAAAAAAAAAAAAAAAAACACAGTCGGTCACGGTTGCTTTTCACCACAGCTGCACCTTTTGTTCTCCCACCACAGAGCTCACATTCACTCTGGTCAGGTGGTTTTCCTTTTGATCGGCATGTCATTGTTAGGTTGCTTTTTTCATCTTGTATTTTCCATCATTTTGATTCAGTACATACGTCATGGTGTTGTTACAGGTGGATTCTACACTTTTTATTCAGGAAAAGCAAGGTGTGTTCTGTGTGTCTTTTCTTCCAGGGGTCATAGCTAGCGGCAATACATACCAGGATCTGTCACGTCTACAGATCCCTGCGGGCTGAGGTTTCGTTTTTAACGGTTGTAACATTTGCAATCTTCTCGCCTGCGCATCATACGTCATACGTTGCATGTCATATACATTCCTATTCCTGCCTACCAAGGTCTGGAAGTACCAAGCCCTGAGTGTTCATTTTTAACTGCCTGTCTCTGCGTGCAACAGCTTACTCGGGCTCGCGCCACCCTCACGTAGGGGGTCACGGTCATTAATGTTACTTACACGCTGTTTTTTATTTTCTTTCAGCACCATTTTAGGATAGTTGAGGCTTAGGGCATGGTTGGTGGTTGGGCTGACTATATCCAGTTGGTTTTTCCACAGATTGGAACACGTCACACGTGTCGGAGAGTGACGAATTTGCCTTCATTCCTCCTACGCCAGTCAGGGGCTCAGAGCACGAAAGCACTCCATCCTTGAGGAATTGGACTATCCCTACACTTATTGCTGAGCTCCAACGCTGGGGCATTCCATTCCCGGCCAGAGCCAGGAAAATTGAGTTGTTTAGACACTTCTTTTCAAACCCATCTCAGCCACAGCCATCTACCAGTGTGGAGCATGTGTCTTTAATTACTTCCATACCGGACCCATTCTGGCACTCCTCTCCTACATGTAAAAATCATCATTTTTTTGCTAGATAATTACTCAGAACCCCCAAACATTTTATATATTTTAGCAGACACCCTAGGGAATAAAATGGCGGTCATTGCAACTTTTTATCTCGCACGGTATTTGCGCAACAATTTTTCAAACGTGTTTTTTTTTGGGGGAAAAAATGATTTAAAAAATAAAACAGTAAAGTTAGCCCATTTTTTTGTATAATGTGAAAGATGATGTTACGCCGAGTAAATAAACACCCAACATGTCACGCTTTAAAATTGCGCACAGTCATGGAATGACGCCAAACTTCGGTACTTAAAAATCTCCATAGGCAACGCTTTAAAATTTTTTACAGGTTATATGTTTAGCGTTACAGAGGAGGTCTAGTGCTAGAATTGTTGCTTGCACTTTAACTCATGCGGCAATACCTCACATTAACAGCGTTTACATATGTGGGCGGGACTTACATGATTGTTCGCTTCTGAGCGCCAGCTACCGGGGACAGGGGCATTTTAAATTATTTTATTTATTGTTTTACTTTATTTTTTTTACACTTTCTTATATATATATATATATATATATATATATATATATATAATTTTATCAATTTTATTCCTATTACAAGGAATGTAACCATCCCTTGTAATAGGAATCGTTCGTGACAGGTCAATAATACCCCACATCTCTCCTCCAGGCTGAAAAGCATGAGATTGGAAAAAAAAAAAATCCACAATCTCATGCTTACTAGCTGCGATCGCCGCTTTGTTTATATCCGTGGTCAGCGGGCAGCGGTCTTTCTAACCAGTAGTTAGCCCAATTTTTTTTGTATAAGGTGAAAGATTTTACGTTGCGAGAATCGTGATCTTTTTATTCTAAGCAAAAAAAATAGTGAGTCTCATTTTGGCCAGAATCGTGCAGCTCTACCATCCAGCATATTTTACAGACGGGTCAGGGCACATGGTTGTCTAAAGCCGACATTTCGGATGCCTTCAAACTGCTCCCCATCAAACCATCTCTCTGGCAATAGCATGGGTTCAAATGGCGGGAGCATTATTGCTTTGCTACCATGTTAACATTTGGCTCCAAGAGCAGTCCTTGGCTCTTCGATATGTTTGCCTCAGCTCTCAATTGGGTTTTGTCTTCTCAGATGGGGTGTGGCAAGGTCATTCATTACTTGGATGACTTCTTGTTATTAGAAAGCCCGGCACAGCCTCCCAAACACCTCGTAGCACTCACTGAATTGTTCATGGATCGGATCTGAACGTCCCCTTAGCTGCCCATAAGATTGATGGGCCTTCCACTGTGATTACCTTTTTAGGCATCACCTTAGATACTGTCCGCATGATCGCCAGTTATCGGACATTCCCAGGTTTGCCCAGCCATCAGCACTTTTTGACATTTATCCGATTGTGCCTGTGGCTATCACCTGAGAACCCTCTTGGTCTTGATATACAGTGGTTTTCTTCACCGATAACGCAGCCACTGCTGAGATTATCAATAAGGGTAGATCCGGGTCTCTCCTGGTAATGTCGTTCATGCGCAGGTTGACGTGGTTGGGCCTCAGGTATAATTTTCATTTCCAAGGGGAGTTAGTGGGGTATATAATGTGGCTGCTGATGCATTATCTCGTGCTGATTTCCAGCTTTTCTTCTAACAGCATCCAGAAGCGGATTGGGTGGGCAGGCCGGTTCCACCGTTTGCCCTACTGACGTTGGATTAGACGCACTCAGGGTTCAGGCACCCATCCTGGTTTATACGTCACTATCAAGGAACACGCTCAAGGCATACAAGACAGCATGGAGGTGTTTCTGTGGCTTTATGTTTCTCTATCCCTGCAAATGGGCGGGGGATGTTAAAGCGGGGGTCCACCTATCTATGGTTTTTTTTTTTTTTTTTTAGTTCATTCACAAACTTTTCTTCGCAGTATTACATACTCACATATTGTGTGTAATATGTCCGCCTGTGTCAGATTTCGTCGGAAAGAATAACTTATATTATTCACCGCAGGCGGTTTCCATCTTCATTGTGGGCATTTGAAGCCCACAAGCATTTATTTCCTGGATGCGGTGAATGCTGTGCTCCCAGCATTCACCGCTCGTTCCCGCACATGCTCAGTGGCATCCTGGGAAGCCTGAGACTAGCTCCCAGGAGACTGTGCGGAGTCTGGGAGAGGCTAGAAACACACCTACTCCCACGGGAGGAGAACCAGGAAGTGCAAAGAAGAATAGAAAAATAAAAGGTAATTACAGCGATTTAAATTTTTTTAAACGGCATGTCAGCATCTAGGCAAGGAAGAGAATACATACAGATATTGTTCAAAATTTGGGTGGAACCCCGCTTTAAGTACATGATGACTTTCATGGCCTATTGTCATGACAAATTGTCAGTGTCATTTAACACCATTAAGCTATACCTTTCAGGTATTCAGCACTTCTTTTCACTTCTCCATCCTGAAAGACCATCCTTTTTTGCAGCTCATCCTATTAAAGCCCTACTCAAAGGGTATCCAGAAAACGCAGGGGAAGCCAGGGGTGACACACCTGCCTATCTCCGGTCAGATGTTCTGTGATCTAGCAGATTTGTTGTCCCTTTCACCCTTTGGGTTGGGTCCCAGCTTGGTCCTCAAGGCAGCGGTCTTCCCTAGTTACTTTGGTTTTCTCAGACCCGGGGAGGTATCCCAAACTGGTCTTAACGCACCAGTACTCCTCAAGGGTAGTCTTACCAGGTTTCCTGAACATTATGAACTTCAACTCCCCAACAACAGGAATTAGCAGACAGGTCAGGGTTTTGTGATCAATTATTTTAGGACCAAGGCTGTCTGGTGTCCAGTGGAGGTCTTGGATCAGCTTGCCGCCATGTTTTTAGCAGCCCTTCCCGATAGCCCGTGCTTCCCTTCCCTACTGCAGTCAGTTTATCTCACATATCAGGATTCTGATTGCGAACTTGGGCTGGACCCGAAACAGTTTACGGACCATTCTTTCAGGATTGGGGCAGTATCTGCGGCATCCAAGCAGGGGGTCCCATCCCATGTCATCAAATACATGGGATGCTGGCAATCATTGGTACATTCCTGATCCCCATGTGGAGGTTAACCCTTTTATGACTAAGCCTATTTTTGAAATTTGGTGTTTACAAGTTAAAATCCGTATTTTTTGCTAGAAAATTACTTAGAACCCCCAAACATTATATATTTTTTTTTAGCAGAGAATCTAGAGAATAAAATGGCGATTGTTGCAATATTTTTTATCACACGGTATTTGTGCAGCGGTGTTTTAAACGCAAATTTTTGGAAAAGTGACACTTTCATGAATTTTAAAAAATCCAAACAGTAAAGTTACCCCAATTTTTTTGTATAATGTGAAAGATGATGTTACGCCGAGTAAATAGATACCAAACATGTCACCCTTTATAATTGCACGCACTCGTGGAATGGCGACGAACTACGGTACCTATGAATTTCCATAGGCGACGCTTTAAAAATTTTTTACGGTTACCAGGTTTGAGCTACAGAGGAGGTCTAGGGCTAGAATTATTGCTCTCGCTCTGACGATCGCGGCGATACCTCACATGTGTGGTTTGAACACCGTTTACATATGCGGGCGCGACTTCCGTATGCGTTTTCTTCGCTGCGCGAGCTCGAGGGGACAGGGGCACTTTAAAAATTTTTTTTTTTTTTTATTTATTTTTGTACTTTATAAATTGTGTTTAAAAATGTTTTTTTAACTTTTATTGCTGTCACAAGCAATGTAAACATCCCTTGTGACAGTAATAGGTGGTGACAGGTACTCTTTATGGAGGGATGGGGGTCTAAAAGACCCCCCATCCCTCCTTTACACTTCAAAGTATTCAGATCGCCGAAAACGGCGATTCTGAATACTGTGTACTTTTTTAAATTCGGCGCCATTGGCAGCCGAGTAAACGGGAAGTGACGTCATGACGACGCTTCCGCGTTTACAACAAGAAGGCTGGAACGAAGCCGCTTGCAGCTTCGTTCCAGCCCGCCCCCAGCCGCCGAAGGCAGCCGAACAGACACCGGGCCTCCCGATCGCACGGGAGGCCCGGTAACAGCGGCGGGAGGCGGCGGGAGGGGGGGATGTCCCCTCCCGCTCCTCCGGTATAACAGCGGAGCGGCTTTTAGCTGCATCGGTTGTTATACACGGGTAGCTGATCGCCCGCTGTAAACAACGGTACCGGGATGATGCCTGCAGCTGCGGGCATCATCCCGGTATAACCCCGGAAAGCCGAGTACGCATATCTGCGTACGGTCGGCGGGAAGGGGTTAAACGTGATTTTGCTACTTTGTTGGATTAATTATTTGTCATGTTTTTTCATTAAATTTCACTTACTGTACCTAGTTGGTGTCTTTTGCCCTCTTTTAAGCTTACTCTCACGGGCGACCATGGCACACCTCAGGTTGCCATAGTCGGGGTTACGTCTCCTCCAGTATCCTGACTCTGACTACAAGTTAGAAGGTTGGCCATTGGCTAGCCTGTATTTGTAGGAGAAGTCGAGGCCATATAATCCCCCCTCCTCCCCTACGTACTTGTCGGCTAGCATTTCCGGGTTCCCTCCCGCCCATTCCCAATTTTTTCCATATTTCATACCCGGGTATGCCCTCTTTTAAGCTTACTCTCACATGAGGCACACCTCAGGTCGCCATAGTCGGGGTTACGTCTCCTCCAGTATCCTGACTCTGACTACAAGTTAGAAGGTTGGCCATTGGCTAGCCTGTATTTGTAGAAGTCGAGGCCATATAATCCCCCCTCCTCCCCTACGTACGTGTCGGCTAGCATTTCCGGGTTCCCTCCCGCCCATTCCCAATTTTTTCCATATTTCATACCCGGGGTATGCCCTCTTTTAAGCTTACTCTCACATGCGGCATACCTCAGGTCGCCATAGTTGGGGTTACGTCTCCTCCAGTATCCTGACTCTGACTACAAACGCTTTTTGAACAACATACTGAGAACTCTGCTGAAGTGTATATAATAAGCAGACATAACCCCCTGGGGTGCACATAACACATATTTCTGGTAAATAGTCACCCCCTGAGACTGTATAATTGTTATGATTCTGCATGACAGGAAACATTACAGCTAAAAACCAGTCTGATTGCATTTGCATGTGATCTATTCTTGAGTAATGATAAAAAAAATCCTAGATTTTTTTTAGTATTGTTAAAGTGAACCTTTACATTTCTACTTCTGAAAGCTCTGTGGCAACAGTCCCAGAAGTTTCTATAAAAGGATCATTTCCTGCATTCCTGTGGCAGACTTCTGTTGTCTCTGGGGAAATGACAAGAATATGACACCACAGTGATCAGTAAAGAGTACCAGTTCTCGTCCAACCAGATTTTATTCCATGGCTTTTCGAATCTGACATTTTTTGAATCTTGACAAAGTTTCAGTGGAATTTCAGGAAAACTTTTTTTGGAACAGGACAAGACAAAAAGGTTACCTCTAATGATGACTATCAAATGCCTGAATGGCTGCTGTTTACTGTACAAATCCTATCTTCTGTGATGCCGGATATAACTCACAGGGGTTGATTTACTAAAAGCTGGAGAGTGCAAAACCTAGTGCAGCTGTGTGTGGTAGCCAATCAGCTTCTGACTTCAGCTTGTTCAATTAAGCTTTGACAAAGAAACATGGAAGCTGATTGGTTCCTATGTAGAGCTGCACCAGATTTTGCACTTTCCAGTTTTAGTAAATCAACACCACAGTGTTCTTCCTCTGGCGTTGTGACTGAAAGTTCTGGATTCTGTTGTACATCCCCCCCTTTGTCCATTCACAAAAATCCTTGTATTCTATTCACACAACACAAGGGGTATAGTGACTGGACAAGAGACTATAAGGGGGGGGGATAAATAACAGAATCTCTTCACTGCATGAGAGCTGAAACTCTCAGAAGTAGAGCCCCGTAATATCCAGCATCAATAAGGTGCCACCTGAGCATAGGACACCAAGCGAATCCTGTGCTGGTCAAGTATTAGAACTCCTCTCGACATGGATACATTCAGGCGTACACCACAAGAATTCAACAGATTTCCCAGCCTGGGAATCATAGGTGTTGGCATACAGCCAGGGTCAGCAGTCTGTACAAATCAGTGACAGGCTGACATAAGGCTTTATGCATGTTAACGCTCATCTGAGAGGTTACACATGTACAGGAATGGATGAGCGCCCCTCATGTGACCATTCAGGGATTCATCTTTTCCTGTATGGGCTCCTTCACACTAGTGGTTATGGGGCAGTAAAACCCGGTGGTTAAGCCACACTTTTAACACCCTCCAACCGCTCCAGTGGCAGCAGCCAAGGGTGCACACAGCAGGGATTATACCCCTTGTCACTTTTAGCAGGCATAGTACCCACTGAACAAGACCTTTCAAATGAATGGGACTGCTCTGCCAGCACCCCATACCTGCATGCAATGCATGTGGTTGCAGTGCACTAGTGTGGGGTTCAAGGGGTTAAAGCAAATGGTTAGGAGGCAATACAACGCCCTTCACTGTCTGTCAAATGCTCTCTAACGAACAAGCCAAATGCAGATTGTTTTTCAGAGGGAAATGAACAAGCCCTTGGGCCAGGGATTTTCATGCTATGGCCCTCCAGCTGTTGCAGAACTACTGCGTCCCATGAGGAGTTGCAAAACTATGACATTCAGAGACATGAGGGGAATTGTAGTTCCTTGGCAACTGGAGGGCCATAGTTTGGAGACCCCTGCCTTGGGCTAATGGGTGCTCAATAAGGATGAGCTCTGGCGGGTTCACACAGCCCACGTGCACAGCCCGCCAGGAAGTCGGCACTGCGCTGCGCTAGCCACAGGCAGTGAGGCATTTCCCGATCTCTGCAGCTGCACATCGGGACAATGTCTCACTGCCTGTGATTAGTGCAGACTTCCTGGCAGGCTGTGCACGTAGGCTGCGCAAACACGCTGGAGCTCATCCTTAGTGGTCAACCTGTGGCCCTCCAGCTGTTGCAGAATTAAAAGACCCATCATGCCTCAGCCTTTGAGAGTCATACTTGTTAGCCTTGCAATGACTCATGGGACTTGTAGTTTTGCAACTTCCGGAGGACAGCAGGTTGAGCACCCATGCTTAGGCCTTGGTCATTGCTGGAGATTACAGGAGTGTTGGTATACCAAAATACTGCGCTCAAAGTTTTCAAACTCCCAAAATCTAATACTGGGAGACCGTCACACTCACTGGTATTTGGACACAAAAGAATATAATAATAAAGAGACAGAGCAACAAGTTTTTGCAGAGTACATGACCTGCACAGAGCATGTATGTAATCCCCCCATGTTAGCAAGGCCTTGGGACGCAGTCACACCTTTGTGTGGTGGCAACTCGCTGTCCTGCTTGTGTTTTCAAGTGTGTGTGTTGTGCGTCTGCTAACAGCGTCTGGGACGCCTTCACCAGTTATTGGCAGTGCAAGTGTGAAGCCCATTTCCTGTGGTGTTCAGAAAACATGAAGTGTGAATGGAGCCTTAGTGTGTATTTACATGAAGTCTGTCATTGATTTGTACAGAATGGCAGCCCCCGACACCTCAGCAAAACACTGAATTCTTGTGGTGTACCCCAATGTGTCCTGAACCCCAACACTGGGCCTCATAGTACTAGGCAGGTGGATCAGACCATTGAGGGGAGAGGGGGAAGCCGTGTGCCCCCCCCCCCCCCCCCATTATCAGGGTACATGGTTCACTCCTCGTATCACAGAGGGTAGAAATCTCCTCCATACACCGAGCCCGGGCCGGATATCACATCTCCTCCCACCATGAGGACTCGGGAAGTTTACACCGGACAGAGTCCGCACATTTCCCCACACAGGAGAGGAGCGACAATATCCCGGGAAATCCCCCCCACCATATGTGGGAGGACACCGGGTGACTACACACCGCCGTGTCCCGGCACCCCCCAGAGCGGTGACACCCCCCCCCTCTCCCCATATCACATTGCATTGTGACAAAGGGACCCGGGACACTGCATACCCCTCCCCCCACATGTCCGCACACGGAGCGAGCACTCCTCACCTGCGCCCCTTCTTCTATCTTCCCTCTAAATGTCGGGGCTGCCGGCTGTCACAGCGCCGCCTAGTGCTGGAAGGACCGAAAAGAAGTCAGCGCGACTGCCAGCTTGGCATGAGTTGGAGAGGAGCCAGGATCATAGACATAGCTCCCAACTGTCCCTGATTTGGAGCAATGTCCCTCTGTCCTCCTCATCTGTCCCTCATTTTGGTCTGATATAAAATGCACTTTTTATCTATACATCTATATCGATCAAAAAGTGTTTTCCAGCGCTAAACCTTTCATCTGATTTCTAAATTGCTGCATTTGTAAATTCCAAAAGCCAATAGAAAGGAATAGTAGTGGTAAAAAAAAGCACATGTGGGTTTAACCAATCTTGGTTTTTTTGTACAATTTTCCTTAAAGAGGGCGTGACAAGGGGTGTGTCCTATGCCTGAATACTTTTGCTGATAGGTGTCCCTCATTCCCATCTCAAAAAGTTGGGAGGTATGCTTATGTAATCACCAAGGGACACATGCGGCTCTCTGCTGATCTTCACCACATCTACGGGGAGCTTTTCTTCCCCATAACATCAACTATTCCTCCCGCTGACACCAAGCATAGGGGCACTTCTCCTGCCACTGACACCAACCATGGGAAACTTCTCCTCCCACTGACACCAACCCTAGGGGCACTACTCCTCCCACTGACACCAACCCTAGGGGCACTTCTCCTCCCACTGACACCAACCATCGGGGCACTACTCCTCCCACTGACACCAACCATCGGGCACTACTCCTCCCACTGACACCAACCATCGGGGCACTACTCCTCCCACTGACACCAGCCATACGGCACTACTCCTCCCACCGACACCAACCATACGGCACTACTCCTCCCACTGACACTAACCCTGGGACACTTCTCCTCCCATTGACACCAACCATACGGCACTACTCCTCCTCCCACTGACATCAACCATGGGGCATTTCTCCTCCCACTGACACCAACCATAGGGGCACTTCTCCTCCCACTGACACCAACCCTAGGGGCACTACTCCTCCCACTGACACCAGCCATACGGCACTACTCCTCCCACTGACACCAGCCATACGGCACTACTCCTCCCACTGACACCAACCATAGGGGCACTTCTCCTCCCACTGACACCAACCCTAGGGGCACTTCTCCTCCCACTGACACCAACCCTAGGGGCACTACTCCTCCCACTGACACCAACCATACGGCACTACTCCTCCCACTGACACCAACCATACGGCACTACTCCTACCACTGACACCAACCATAGGGGCACTTCCCCTCCCACTGACACCAACCATAGGGGCACTTCCCCTCCCACTGACACCAACCATACGGCACTACTCCTCCTCCCACTGACATCAACCATGGGGCATTTCTCCTCCCACTGACACCAACGATGAGACACTAATTCCCCACTGGCTCTATTGATGGTGTAGACACCAACTATGGGGCATAATTCTTCCCACTTACACCATTAAAGTGTGACATAATATAATAGAAGCAATGGATTGGAAAACATAATGCAGTAAATCTAACAAAATCCTGGGAAAATATATTAAAGCGGAGCTCCAGCCAAAAGGGGAACCTCCGCTTGTTGTCTGCCTAACCTCCTCACCACCCCCCCCACCACCACATTTGGTACCTTTTGGTTGGGGGGGGGGGCTGGTGCCCGCTCCCATTACCGACTCAGACCCTTTGGGTCTGGTATGGATTTTAAGGGGAACCCCACGCCAAATAAAAAAAAATAAAAACCAGCGTAGGGTCCCCCTCAAAATCTCCCCCCCACCCCAAAGCACCTTGTCCCCATATTGATGGAGACAAGGGCCTCATCCCCACAACGGTGGCCAGTGCTTCTGGGGGTCTGCGGGCGGGGGGCTTATCAAAATCTGGAAGCCCCCCTTTAAGAAGTGAATGAGTATCAGGCACGTTGTATCCCTACCCATTCACCAAAAAAGTAATAAACAAAAGACAGGTTTTTGACAAATCCTTTATTAAAAAATATTTTAAAAAAAGTGTCCCTCAACGTAAATCCATCTTCAATCACGCCTTCCAAAAAAAAAAACGCTCGGCCTTCTGGGAGATCTCACACTGAATGCCTGCTCTGCGCTTTGACATTTCTTATATACTTAAGGGGCGGGGCCACCTGGCAACGTAACCCGGTGGCACCTCCCCTTCTGACATCACGCACTAGTGCATGCTGGGTCTGTGATGTCAGAATGGGCAAGGCCACCAGGTGACATAACCAGGTGGCCCCACCCCTTACCTGTATAAGAAATGTCAAAGGGCAGAGCAGGCATTCCCCAGGCGGCTGAGCATTCATTTTTTTTATTTTTCAGGGCAGCAGGCGGCGTGATTGACAATGGATTTACATTGAGGGACACTATTTTTACATTTTTTAATAAAGGACTTGTCAAAAACATTATTACTTTTTGTACACTTCTTTGGTAAATGGGTAGGGGTACTATGTACCCGATACTCATTCACATGGGGAGGCCAGGATCTGGAGGCTCCCTTCTTCAAGGGGGCTTCCAGATTCTGATAAGCCCCCCCACAACCACCGGCCACGGTTGTGGAGATGAGTCCCTTGGTTTCCCCGCATCCAATTTGCATAGCAGGAGATTGTGACCGGCTCTCTATTGAGCCAATTTACACATCTCCGCAGCATCTTTTGGTCCATTTCAGATCCGAATTCAGCCAAAAATTCGGGCTGAAATCGGACCTGAAACGGTGAATGGAGACGCACTGGACTCCTGCTGTGAGCCGCTCTGTGCTCCAGTGTAAACCCAGCCTAAAGGGGGCTGAATACAAATGCAGGCCACACTTTTCCGATATTTATTTGTAAAAAAAAAAATGTGAAAACCATTTATCATTTCCCTTTCACTTCACAATTATGTGCCACTTTGTGTTGGTATATCACATAAAATACATTTACGTTTTTGGTTGTAACATGACAAAATGTGGAAAATTTCAAGGGCTATGAATACTTTTTCAAGGCACTGTATACACCCATAACTTTATGACCACTGACAGGTAAGTGAATTACATTGATTGTCTCGTTACGATGGCATCTGAATTATGTGAGCTATATTAGGTAGCAAGTAAACATGTTGTCCCTGAAGTTGATGTGTTGAAAGCAAAAGAAAAATGGGTATCACAGTTTGTTGCATAGGGCTGCATAGTTGCAGACTGGTCAGGGTGCCCATGCTGACCTGTGTCCACAGTCAAAAGTGCCTACAGTGGGCACGTTAGCATTAGAACTGGACTATGGAGCTGTGGAAAAAGGTGGCCTGGACTGATGAATCACATTTTCTGTTACATCGTGTGGATGGCAAGATGCTGCCTAACAGAAAGAGATGGCACCAGGAGTATGAGAAAAAGGCAAGCCGGCGGAGGCAGTGTAATACTTTGGGCAAGATTCTGCTGGGAAACCTTGCATCCTGCCATTCATGTGGATGTTACATGACATGTATCATCTACCTAAACATTGTTGCTGACCACCGTTCATGGAAACTGTATTCCCTGATGGCAGTAGCCTCTTTCAGCAGGATGTTGTGCCCTGCTGCACGGCAAAAGAAATGGTTGAAGAATGGATTGAAGAACACACAAATTTGAGAAGTGGACTTGGCTGCCAATTTTTCCAGATCTCAATTCTATTGAGCATCTGTGGGATGTCCTGGAAAAACAAGTCCAATCCATGGAGGCCCCACCTCGCAACCTACAGGACCTAAAGTATCTGTTACTGATGGATTCTTGCCAGATACCACAGTAAAGCCTGAGAGGTCTAGAGGCCCTCATGCCTCATTGGGTCCAGGCTGTTTTAGTTGCAAAAGGGTCTGTTTCGGCGGTAGAAGGGGGACCTACTCAATACTAGGTGGGTGATCATAAAAGTTATGGCTGATAGGGGTAAGTATTCAGTTTAAAAATGTATTCATTTAAAAAAATGTCTAATTAAATTGACCTTAAACTATTTTAGTTTCATTTAAAAAAAAAAAAAAAAAACACACAATCTAGTATTACTATGCAAAACAATTTGCATAAACATATTTTTAATCTTTTTGTATGGTCTGTTTGCAAGAACAAATGTTTGCAAAGGTTTTGACCATGCAGCAGAGATAAATCCAGTTTTTAGGCAAATACTACTTTTATTATATGGCGCTGCAAACCCCCTCCCCATAAAGATGCCAACAGCATAGAATGATCTTCACCTGATCTGGATGGTGATGGCTGGATCTGGAAACAATGTGTGTAAACACATTCCCTACCTCGCAGGATATCCACTCACCAGCCCTTTTTTGGATATATTTGCAAATTTTCATTTTTCTTATAAATTGATGTGTAGCAGTGTTTCCCTTTGTTCCTGCTTTGGCATAAACAGAAATATTTTTCTAATGCTGCTTACACATGATCGGAAATGCCACCAATAAAAGACCGATGTGAGCTTTTGGTCGGAAAATGCGACCGTGTATATGCTCCATCGGACTTTAGCTGGCTGCATTTCTGGCGGAAAAAGTTTCTATCGGAAAAGCCGTTCGTCTGTATGCAATTCTGACACGCAAAAACCACGCATGCTCAGAATCAAGTACGAGACGGAAGCGTTCAGTCTTTTTTTAAAACTAGCTTTCATAATGGAGATAGCACATTCATCCCGCTGCAAATTATTGGATCTTTTAATGCAGTGCATTCTTTTGTTCTTTATAATGCTAGAATAATGAATTTGTTTTGCTGCCGATATTCACACAGAGTTCTGACAAACTAATTTCTTTATTTCTCGTGATCTCCTGAATAATCTTTGTTTTTAAAGCCAGACCTCCATAATAATGTTTAGAATTATTTTTTATAGTCATCTTTTTTTTTTTTTAAATCAAGATCTCCTGTTTTTTGGATTATTTTTAAATTATTTTCTAGTGATCTCCATCATTTTTTTTGTGTGTCAAGTTAACAACAACACCATTATTATCTTGTATTTTTAAAGCTCAGAAAGGTTGGTTGGTGTCCCTTGTTAATTTGACATTGTATTTTGGAAATGTACCTGCCTACTCACAAACTGTCCTATTTGAAGAAAAACACATAGGCAAGTATTTTCATATAAAAAAAATCCATTTATTCTGGCTCATAGTAACAAAATAAAGAAGAAGGCAACGCTGGAGAAACTGCTTGAATTTGCAAAGCCTTTGTAACCCAGGACACACATCAGCTCTTTGTAAATAAAAATTGGTAGCCTGAGAAGTCCATATTTAAGGCAGCATAATCTGGTTCAGGACTCCCAGAGATCAGGAACAGCCGCCTGCATCTTCTGTCAGACCATACTGAACCCAGGCCATCACTTTCTTGTCTTCCCTGCAGCCTTCCCTCCACACTTCCCTGCAGCCTTCCTTGGAGGCTGTGTCTCTGGAGGTAGAATTGTGGTAGGAGGAGGATGGGCAAGCGCACATAAGTGCACTTTATCAGACATTTGGCCCCTCAACCCCTTATGAATGGCCTCAAAAATAATTTTTTCGCAGTTGAGGCATTGGCCCTCCCCCATTTGCTGCAATTTGGCAGCTATATTGCAGCCATAGGCCTTGTCAGTATCCAGGGGGGGTTCAGGGCCGCATTAGCCTCCTTAACGAGGCCCAGTGCTGCCTCCACGTTACTCCCCTTCCTGGCCTTTTTTTTTGTAAGGCGGAGGGGAGGCACCTGGGATTGGGTGGGGCTACTGGGCCTGGCCACCTCCTGGCTGACAGACACTTACCCCTGCCTACTCCTGGCTGACACACTGGCTGAGGTCAGCCTGTGTATGAAAAAGGGACATAGTTTTAGTTTTTGGTTCATCAATCACACACAATTTTCAGCTCATGACTATTGCAAATTGAATGTTAATAAATAGAAAAGACTATCATTCTGACCCCAGCATTTTTCATTCTTGTCCCAATTATTTTTGGCCCCTACTGTCTATTGATATGTCAAACACTTTTTGTTAAATCATTAATTTGTTATCAATAACAACAACATCTAGTTGGAGGCATGTCCTGGCAATGGAGGAGTGAGGACATGTGTCTCTGCAGCTCCGTCCCACCACCGCACTATATCACAGCTACGAGGGAAATACTTATCCCAGCCGACTCCTAACATGTCCCAGAGGAGCCGGGCATCCTCGCAGCCACCGCAGAACGACCGATCCAGGCAGGGACAGCTGGTTTCCTTCTTCCCCAGGACCCGCAGGCAGAGCCGTGAGGCTTCAAAGATGGCGCCGGCCGCGAAGGCCCAGAAATCAACCAAGGCTTCACAGAACACTACCGCCCGGCTGCAACAGCCTGCAAGCTCTCCTATACCATCCGAGGTTGGCGAGTGAATCCGCCCCCCCTACCTCCCCAGGCTCCCCCACATCCCCAGATAGAGGCCCTGAAGCCCCCGACCCTCTAGATGATGTAAACATTAGACGCCATATTTGGTCTCTCCCCACCAGGAATGATCTGGAGCGATTTGCAGATAGAGTGGAGAGGGCCCTCAAGGAGGACATTGCGCAACTCAAAGCTGACCTCACACTTGGGGGGCAGAATGGAATCCCTGGAGCACAGATTTGAGGAAACCCTCCCAGTTATCTCCATGCTGCAGGACAAATGTACTGCACAAGACCATCAGATTGGGGCCCTGCTCTGTCAATTGGATGACATGGAGAATCGCAACCGCAGGGCAAACATCAGGATCAGAGGCTCACCTGAAGTGACGGTCGCTAAGGAAATTGTTCCTACCCTAGAGGGCATCTTTAAGGAAATACCAGGGCTACCTGCCACAGCTACCATTGAGATAGATTGGGCACACAGGGCTCTTAAGCCCCCATCCCAAGATGTGAAGACATCATATGTAAGTTACACAAATACACGCTAAAAGACCGCACTATGCAGAAAATGCGTGGCAAGCCCTACTTTGACTTTGATGGTGCACATTTAGCATTCTACCAAGACATTTCCAGGTGCACCCTCATGCAACATTTTGGACTTCCTTTTGTTTACCTGATTGGTAGAGTAGGATGGGGACCTATGCACATTAGTTGCAGTCTGACTACTTGCAGCATACCTACCTAAACCCACACTATCCAGGAAGCTGCTAAGGGTGAATACCCCCGCACCTCCCTCTACCGCACACTGTTAGATGTGGTGGACAGGAGTGGAGACCCCCCCCCCACTACCACCTTCCCCCCCCTTGTTGGCTCACGTACCCCACATAGGCCACCCTTTTCTGGGAACCGATCCCCATTGGGATCTCAAGTCGGTGATCGGGTCCCCCCCCCCCATAGGGGACGAGGTCCCGAGCACAAACTTTAGATGACTCACATGTTAAGATGGCTCCGGCCATTTTGTTTGGTTTGTTATGTCTGATACTTGCTTTACAGGTCTTCTTTCTTCCCCACACCTCTTCTCTTCTCCTTCCCTCCTTCCCCTTCCCCCTCTCCCTCTCCCATGAGCCACCTGCCACTTCATCACCCTCGCCAAGCACACCATCAACCTTGCCACCTCGAATGTCTCCAGACCTATCCATGGCTGCTTTACAGGTAAGCTCATAATGTTAGAGGCCTCTGCTCCCCAAAAGCATAACAAACTATGGTGGGAACTAAAACGGGTAAAGACGCAGGTGGTCTTCCTACAGGAGACCCACTGCACACCCCAGTCACCTCCCAAGCTACCTACTCACCTTTTTAATTAGTGGTTCCTCAGCACCTCCCCGATATCTAAATCTAGGAGGACGGCCATTGCAATACACAAGTCTTGCCCCTTCCAGCCCACCGACAATAAAATAGACCCCTTGGGTAGATACATCTTTCTGAAGGGCAGTATCGCAGGACAAACGTATACGTTTGCGATGATCTATGCCCCCAACACCAATCAACTCACCTTCATTGACTCTACTTTGGAGCAACTGGCCAACTTTAGAGAAGGCCTCTTGATCCTATGGGGAGACTTCTATATCAGCCCAGACCCCTTGCTCGACATAACCCACGCAAGACCCCCACGCTCCTATGCCTTTCTCAAACACTTTTGCAAGACACTCCAATTTCACCACATGATAGATAGCTGGAGGGTGCTACACCCCTCAGATTGAGATTTTAGTTACTATTTCAAGGTACATGATTTGTACACACTCATAGGCCACATATACGTAGACCACGCTACCCTAGAGCTCCTGCAATCTGCGTCCATTGGCAACATCACCATCTCTGACCATGCCCCAGTCACGATCACTATCGCCCTACCATCAGGCACTCATAGGGCCTGGACATGGAGGCTGAAAGAAAATTTGCTAGACGACGTGGTGGTGGTGAAGGGGGTAACTGACACCTTAACCCTCTAATTTAGAGAAAATTCCATGGATGACATTGAGGGCGTAGTATGGGAAGCCCATAAAGCAGTGGTCAGGGGAGAGCTGATCTCCCAGGGGTCCAGACTTAAGAAGGCACACCGGACAGACTTCCAAAGAGTACACACAGCTCTTCAAAAGGCCAAACTCAAGCATAAGGCAAACAGGGGCCCTGAGGCACTGAAGAAATTAACTGAGCTGTGGGAACTGTTCTTGAGCCTTTTACCTGTAAACAGTTTAGATACATGTCCCACAAATTTTATGAACAGGGAAATAAGTGTGGTCGTATGCTCGCAGGGCACTCAGGAAGAAGCAAGCACAGGCATGCATACAAAAATTACACCGCTCCTCCGGAGAACTGACGATGCAGTCTTCTAAAATTGCTGCGGGGTTTCAAGACTACTACATGATACCAGAGAAAAGGCAGTCCAGGAATACTAGACCTCAGCCGGTGTCACCCCCCCCCCCTCACTGAAGACCAATGTTCCACTCTGGAACTACCAATTACCCAAACTGACGTGGTACAACAGTGGAGTCCTTGCCCAATGGGAAAAGTCCCAGCCCAGATGGGTTTACTAAGGCATACTACAAAACTTTCCTTCCCCATCTAGCGGCACCCATGTGCAGATATTTCAACTCAGTGGCAGGGGGTAAGGTCATCCCCCCAGAGGCACTTTTGGCTCACATCACTGTGATTCCGAGAGAGGGCAAGGACCCCACTGTCCCCCAGAGCTACCGACCCATCTCCCTCCTCAATTTGGACATAAAATCCTGGCAAAAATCTTAGCTAACAGACTTAAGCACCTCATTCCTAGGATTGTCCACCCTGACCAAACAGGTTTCATTGCAGGCAGAGAGGCTAGGGACAACTCCTTCAGAGCAATCCAGCTCATTCACCGGGCCCGCACCCGCTTAGATCCCCAACCTTACATAATACTATTGACAGACGCGGAAAAAGGTTTTGACCGTGTTGACTGGTCCTATTTGAAAGCAGTACTTAGGTTTCTGGGGCTAGGGCCACGAATGCTGGTATCGATCATGGCCCTATATTCTACAACTTGTGCGCAGGTTAAAGTGAACGGGACCCGCACATCTAGCTTCCCAATCAGGAACGTCACGAGACAGGGGTGTCCCCTCTCACCCCTTTTATTCACCCTAGTGCTGGAGCCATTGCGCCGCACTGTGCAAACCAGTAAAGATATCAAGGGTTTGCAAGTTGGCAGTGCGGAACACATGCTCTCGGCATACGCCGATGACGTCTTATTCCACCTCTCGGACCCCCTGATCTCTTTGCCTAACCTGATTAAGGAACTCACACACTTTGGGTCACTTTCCAATTTTAAAATAAAATTACACAAAGTCTGAAATTCTTCCCATCCATTTGCCCCCCTCAACCACGAGTCTCTTGGCTGCCTTCCCCTTTTACCTGGGCCGAATCGTCCCTGCGATACTTAGTCGTGCAACTTATGGACCGCTTTGACACCCTGTGCACGGCCAACTTCCCCCCGCTGCTTACCGCGGTCAAAAAGGACCTCTCACAATGGACGCAGACTGCCTTCACATGGCTGGGGCGGGTAAACATTATAAAAATGAACATATTGCCACGCATACTCTTCTTACAGATGCTACCAATACCCCTACCCAGGCTCTTTTTTGACCGTTTGTCCAGCATGCTGTCCGAGTTTGTATGGAACGCACGGAAACCCAGAATAGCCATAAAGGTGCTGAGGCGCCCAAAACGTGAAGGCGGCCTAGGGATCCCAGACATAAGACGGCATTACCGAGCTATAGTGCTATAGTCCTCCCGAGAATACTCAACTGGCCTTTCCACACCCACTCAAAACTCTGGGTCTCCCTGGAGAAATATCTGGCAGGCAGGAATTTATCCTATGCCCCGTGGCTGCCCAGGGAACACAGAGGGCTATCCGTAATTACCTCCCCACCGACAGCCCAGGTGCTCTCAGTCTGGGACTGGATCAACCCGCTCTTAATAGCCTCCCCTGTGTCCCCGCTGGCACCACTGGGTGGGTTCCTGTGGTTCCACCCAGGTGAGCAGATGGCCTTTTTTGGGCCTTGGGTGGTGGATGGAGACGCCAGCTGCGGCAAACTCATGAAAGATGGTAAACTCCTGAGCTTTGACGCCCTAGAGGCCAGACATCAAGGCTCACGAATAAACATTTGGCGGTATAGACAACTACACCACTTCGAGATACACAGCTGCTCAGTTAGAAATCCTTCTTCCCTCACCCCATTTGAGCACCTCTTCATAAATGAAGAACCTATCCCTCACATGGTGTCGGAATTGTACCAACTCCTAGGTTCTGCTGCCTATCAATCCAAACCTGCCTACATTCGGAGGTGGGATCGAGACCTAGGGCAGAAATTTACTGACTCTCAACTATCCCACCTCACACACTTCTATAGACTGTAAAGCCCAAGAAACAAACTATAAAGATAATGTCCCGCTGGTACCGGGTACCAGCAGACATGGCACGTATCTATCCCTCCGGGTCAGAGCTTTGCTGGCGAGGCTGTGGACACAGAGGTACGCTTGTTCATATATGGTGGGAATGTCCTCTAATCTTGCCCTTTTGGGAGGATGTCAAGGACCAAATAAAAAGCATAACAGGAATAGACGTACCTTTCTCTCCAATGCACTTCTTCCTGCATATCCCCCCTGATTCCACTCAGCCAATATAAAAAAAAAAGCATGCTGTCCCATTTATTGAACGCGGCCAGACGCCTACTTCCGACTTACTGGAAGCAGTCCAGAGTCCCTACCCGGGAAGAGTGAGTGTGGCCCGAGAGGCTGAGGACTGGATAGCGACCTGCTGGGGCCCCCGAGACTGGTTTATCGGTGTCTGGACGCCCTGGACTGAATACTTCACAGACTCTAGAGATGTACCCTCTAGCTTGGACATAGCCTTACTAGAACTGGCAGACCCAACCCTTAAAATTCGCAGGCTGTCAAGAACTTAGAAGACGGGGAGCTACCCCTCGACACATGACGGCTACTGGAGTCCAATGGGGTTGACTGACTCATTCAGAGATGGTGTGCTTGGTGTGGTCATGACTAAGGCTTCTTACAGGATTGCAGGTACGCCCAGATTGCTCCCCCCCCCCCCTCTTCTCCCCTCCTCCCTCTTCTCTCCCCCCCCCTCTTTTTTCTATATATCATATGGGTTCAATATATCCTCCGCTATATTGATACCGGTTTAAGGTTTAAACAATATGCTGTTGGCTGACGTATATGCCTAGAGCCTCTACACTCACGGGATGGACCCCCTCTTTAAGGGGGGCACTTGATGTCCTGCTCGAGTGTATAGTGCGACTCACTGGTGCCCCTAAGGCATGCAGGGGTAGGGGGAGGTTAGATGGAGGCTCTTGGCCCCCCTCCCTCTGCCCCAGCCGCTGGCCAGGGGACCATATCTTTTCTATAGTTTTATTGACAGCCCACTTTGGCACACCACCAGAGGTAGGGCTGTCGTGCAAGAGGCCTATACATCCCATCTACGCTCCGCACCTGCTACAGCTATTCATAACTGCCACCAAGGCGACGTTTCTACCCTATTAACCGGAGATGGCCCCTCAACCACCCCGCTCAATACCCACACGATATCTATTTTATTGTTGTATTTTATTTTATTTCTCTGTTCAACCTGTTTATTTGTGCAGTTTACACACGCCAGGCCCATGTGGGTCAGCGATTTTGTTCTAATGCAAAAATGTTGGACACATCTTGTTATATGTACTTTAAAAATAAAGATTATACAAAAAACAACATCTAGTTAACAACAATTTTCGGACAATAAATATGTTAAAAAATACTATACCTGGCTCCAGCTGGGCTCCTCAACTTCTTCCAGGATGGAAGGCCAAGGTTGGTCCTCGGAAGCCTCAGCTGGGGTTGAGGGAAGGCTGGAAGGAAGTGTAGAAAGTGATCCCCTGGCTTCAATCTGGTCTTCCAGAAACCGCATCCTGTTGTAGTACCACAGACTGGGTACATACACATCCTCTGCTGCTGCTCCTGATCTCATGGAAGCCTGCACCTTATTAAGCTCCTTCATATACATGCTTCTCAAGCTACCAATTTTCTTCTTCACAAGCTCGATGTCTGCGTCGGGGACCTGCATCTTCACAAATTGCAGCAGTGTCTCCAGCGATGCCTTCCTAGCTGGTTTATTGTGATATAAGGGGTTTTTAACCTCTCACAAATTTCGCATATCCCTGTATTTGTCAATGAACTGGCCCATGAATACAGGGTCTTTGAATTGTTTCATATTTTCTGAAAGACAAAACACAAAACCAAAACACTAATAATCAGGCTAAAGTCACCTAATCTTATCCCAATATAGGCCTCAATCTAGAATCAGTATAGGCCACTGATGTCCCAAGTTAAAATGTTACCTTCGTTATAACGTTTGGCGCTTCCGGTCCGCCTTCCTCCGCACACAGAACGTAGGTATGACACACGCGTGCTAGCTTTATATATACTGCGCATGCGTGAAACTCCACCCGCGTCACCCACCCCTGACGTTCTTTCTAGAATATTTCCCGCCCCATCTCTTTCGGCGCAGTGGGAGATGACATGGCGGAGACACAGCAGGTGCGTAATAGCAATAACAAGGAGGAAAACCCAGAGCCAGAAACGTCACGATCCCGCAGGAGAAGATATAAGGCCTCAAATATGGCTTTTGTAGAGATGGTGGAGATCTTGAAGAAGGCCGACTGTGATGGGAAGTATGGACCTTACCTAAACCCAAATGTGAGAAAGGCCAAGATCATGTCTAAAGTTGTGAGAAGTCTGCACAGGAATTTTGGGGTACGATGATCCAAAGGAGCAATTGAGGTAATGCTAGTCAGACCTGAAATTGAGGATCAGTACAGAAGAATCAAGAGAGTGCTTCTAAAAAGTAAGTAGTTGTCGTGTGTCTCTATTAATATTACTTGCATGCTGCTCCATGTGCTTTTCTTTACTGTTGTACAGTTAAAAATGGCTACATGGCTCTTGGTCATGGACACAGTAATCGGTCGCAGTACACATCGTTCGTTTGCCAACTAAATATGTTTTTGGCAAATACAGGGTTAACTACATTTGGTCATGCTAATTTGTAGTAAAAGAAGTTTAGGACGTTGTCTAGATGTGTAACTAGAATGAATTGCAAACTTGATTCCGTGTAATGTAAGGAGAGGACACTCAGCAGCTGTTTACACATCTGGACTCAAGAGCACTAGTGTGGGACACCAGAACAAACTTTTTAGGGTGTTCCACACAGGTGCTAGAGTGGATACTATGGGTGTCTACTGCCCTGTACACACGATAGGACCTTGTTGTCGGAAATTCCGACCGACCGTGTGTAGGCTCCATCACACATTTTCCATAGGAATTTCTGACACAAAGTTTGAGAGCTTGCTATAAAATTTTCCGTCAACAAAATCCGTTGTCAGAAATTCCAATCGCGTGTACAAAAATCCGACGCACAAAGTGCCATGCATGCTCAGAATAATTTAAGAGACAAAAGCTATTGGCTACTGTCCTGTTTATAGTCCCGACACCGTGTTCAGAGCGATCGGATTTTCCAACAACTTGTGCGACCATGTGTATGCAAGACAAGTTTGAGCCAACATCCGTCGGAAAAAATCCATAGATTTTGTTGTCGGAATGTCCGATCAACGTCCAACCGTGTGTACAGGGCATACATGTGTGAAGGTTGTCCAAAAAAGGTAAGTATTCCAGCTTTGTTGAGGGAATAAATCATGTCTTCAACTTGGAACTCTGCCCAAACAGACACTTGTACCCCACTTCGAAGCAATGTCTCACATTCATATTTATGGCCACAAATATCTTTGTGCCAAGTATACCTTTTGTTTCATTTTCATAGGGGAGAAAAGACTCGGGACATCTGAGGACACCAGGAACCCCCCCCCCGAAGAAGGGGAACAGAGGACACCACAACCTCAGGATGTGGAGGAAGGAGAGGTAGAAGAAGTGGTTGAAATTGTCACCACAACAGGTCAGTGTCTGACACCACAACAGGTCAGTGTCTGACACCACAGATTCAGGTAATAGAGTTATGCCTGCATATTTATAATACATGGGGTGTATTTTTTCTTTTAGGTAATGTGCATTTTGTGGAAGAACAATCTCCTCATTTCACCAGTGACAGTGGACAAAGGCTAATCCAGGCAATAAATGTTTTGTAGTCGGGATTTAGACATCATAAAAGGAAAAAAAAAAAAAACAAAACAAAACAAAACAAAACAAAGGAGATTGAACAAAGAATGAAGAACACGATTGATGTATTAGGGAGAATCTAAATCCAAAAAACATTACACTTTTTTTTTTAAAGAAAATTTAACTGAAATTTGAATACAGTTTAAAAGCCAAAAGCCAAATTTGGAATACGCACACAGTGTGTCAACATGTGCTATCTGCCATCAGGGGATATCAATGTACGCGTTTTGTGGGTGCAACTCTAGTAGGTGAGAGGAAGGGGTTGCACCCCCAAAACACATCCATTGATCCCCCATGATGGGAGCTAGCACATGTTGACATCAGGTATGGGATCAGAAAGGAAATGCCCATTTTGACTCACAATTTGTGTGTATCTTATAAATTTGGCTTTTAAGGAGTGACATCACCCCATCTGATGAAGGCAAGATCAAACACAGTTTTGACACTAATGTCTGATATTACCTTAATTTTTTCAATGTTCAACTTCCTGAGTTGTGTATGTTATGTTTGGAAACCTGCCTGTTTTTTACCTTGACATTTTTATAAAAGTACATACTTTAACCAAGATGTTTTTTTTACCCCAAAATGTTTTATAACGCACACGTGCACGGAGTAAAAGGCTTTCTACTCAACAATGTGTGGCTTCTTCTTTCAATGCTCAATACCACTTTATGTATTAAGTTGGTGTTTACAGTGACAATGGGTGTTATTTAAATAATGGAAAAACCACTTGGCACTACAAGTACACTAGGAGAACCTAGGAGACAGATAAAAGAAACACAAGCAGTAAATCAAATTCAAGATTTTATCATATCAATTTTTTTTTTTTGAAAATATTTAAAAATTTGCTGTCATAGCAATGGCCCCCCTACCCGTAAAATAAGCCACATATTTTTGACGCCTTTCATGGCCACTTTGGGGGGGCAAGCCAGGACGGCCAGCTCCCAGGGCCGTCAGTGTAGTTTCATGAAGTCCAGCCTCAGGCCCAACTGAGGCTACATAACTAGTAGCATTTCACTTTAAAAAGTTGTGCAGTATGCACCATGATAAAACAATGTGGTTAAGTTTGTTCTCTGCCATATTTATTGCTGTTATTAATAGGCGGAACCGGCTGGCCATTATCCCAAAGGTATTCTCCACGACTCTTCTGGCTCTGGCCAGCCGGTAATTAAAAACCCTCTTCTCTGGAGTGAGGGTCCTCTGGGGGAATGGCCTCATGTGATCACCCAGACCAAATGCTTCATCAGCGATAAAAACAAAATGGGAGTCCGACGTTCTCTTCCACAGGTGGCAATCCCAAGCCACCACTCTGGAGACGTCACTGGAACTCGGTCTCGGCAAAGACTCCACCATCCGGCCATTCTTCCCCACGTCCACAGAGAAACCCGTATGTCGCCGACACCACCGCCATTAACACGATACTATGAAACCCCTTGTAGTTAAAATAGTATGACCCCAAATGGGGTGGTGGTACAATGTGGACGTGCTTCCCATCGATTGCCCCTCCGCAGTTGGGAAAGTCCCAACGCTCGGGAAACTGGGATGCCACAGTCTGCCATTCCTGTGGCGTTGAAGGAAACTGTGGAGTCAAAACAAAACAAACAAAAAAAAAAAAAAAAGGAAGAAGAAGAGTACTTTTGCACATAACATTGCAAGCAGGTTAGGACGCAAACATTCTTGGCCAACATAAGTATAACATTTATTTTAAGGAGTTTTTAAAGACAAAAAAGTATAAGGTCCACTTATCAGATTCCTCACCCCCTCTGATTGATTTTGGGGGGGGGGGGGGGGTTCTAAATGAGTTTGGGAGCCAAAAAAAAAAAAAAGCCTCTTGCACTCTGCATGAATTTAGGGTAAAGCACTACAATGGAGCTGACAAAATACATTGTTAAGTGACTAGGCTATAGGTGTGTATGGGCCCAGGATAGCATGCTTGGGAGGTTAGTAAAGGAAAATATGCATGTAGCCCAAAAAAGGAGCATTAAAAGATTACAGCATGCATGAGGACAAAGGGGACATTCACAGCATGTTACAATCATGGTAATTAGGGAATGAAGAAATACAATACATTAGCAAACATTAAATACATAGAATGTGATGTTAAAAGAGAAAACTTACCCTAATATAGTCCTTCTGCGGGGCCTGTATGATGGCAGAACAGGTCTCTGGAATAATGATCCCCAGAGCCTGGGAGGGGGGGATGCCTGTAGAGAACTTGAGGTCCTGTAGACTTCTCCCCGTCGCCAAGTAACGCAACGTGACGAGTAGCCTCTGCTCCGGAGTGATGACTTGCCACATGCAGGTGTCCTACCTGCTAATATAAGAGGACAGCAAAGCCAACAGACGTGAAAAACGGGGTCCGTCATCTGGAGAAAATTACGGAAATCAGGGTTATTCTCCTGGATCTCATGCACCAAAGGCATGTGAGAGAATTGGTCACACTGGAGTAACCAATTCTTGGTCCATGGACTCCTCCCCACCCTGTTCATGGACTGGGCTTGGGTCAAAGCAAGAACCCCAACACCAAGCCCCCGCATAGCACGAACTCTACGACAAGCACGTACCGGTAACATGGCTTCAAAACAGTCGGCTGGTCAGAACGAACTAACAGAACGCAGTGAAGAACAGCAAGGCCTGTGAAGAGCGAGCTGAAAATAAGAAATGAGCAGACAAGAACGCACTGAAAAACAGATACAAACCCACAAGCACAAACTGAACAGCAGTAAAACGATCTGAAAAGCACGAGTCTGAAAAGCGCGAATAGTCTCTCACCAAACTTCTACTTACACGAGATTAAACACATGATTAGCAGAAGGAGCCCAAAGGGTGGCGCAGGGGCTATTGAACTTCTTTTATAGTGCCGTCGTACCTGTTGGATGTCACCGCATTCTTGACGGTCGGAATTTGGTGCGATTGTGTATGCAAGACAAGCTTGAGCAGAATCCCGTCGGAAAAACCATCATAGCTTTTTCCGACCAAAATTCTGATCGGCATTAGAAACGTTTGAGGAGTTGGGTCATTCCTATTTGTATGACTGCCATCTGAGGTCTGTAGAGAGCATTGTATCAGAAGTTTACTCTGATTTTACAAAAGTTTGTTTGCAAGCTATAATTTTAACTATGCTACGTTTCCACTAGCGCGACTTGCCATGCGACTTGGGACTGCACTACTTTGCTCCCACTTTGATGCTTCTTGCATCAATCATCATCTAGGCCTAGGCTGGGTTTACACTACATGCAGAGCGACAGGGGTCGGGTGCGTCCCTGTTCACAGTTTCAGGGGAGAATCAGGTCCGAATTTTTGCCTGAATCCCGACCTGAAACGGAGCCAAAGATGCACAGGACCCTTCTGCAGTGCGCTCGCAGCCACCCCGGAGATGTATGAACCGGCTCTCATGTCATGCGAATTGAATGCAGGAAAAGTGTAAACCAAGCCTCAGTGAGTTTGAAACAAGAAATGAAACCATAAACACACAGAACCTGAAATGATTAATATTTACTGTGGATTTTATTCTGACTGCGGTTCTTTAAAAAATCATCCCCTTTTCCTGTAGAAACAGGAACCATCATGTACGTGTAAAAAGAAGTAATCTGGTAAGGCAGAAAAATAAGTCCTTTTTCTGTACAAATGACAATAGTGTAAGGGTTTTACTAATTTATTACAAACATAGCAGATTGTTTTCAGTAGGCTTTCACAGTACATCGTTTTGGTGATAAAAAAAATACATCATATTGTAATATGTATAATAAATTAAAAAAAAAAGCCACACATGTCCACTACTTAAGGCCTACGTTTAAAAATCAGCACAAGGGACATTACTTACTCTCAGTCAGGTCTGTCCCCTGTGCTGCTGCTCAGTCCTCCTTTATATGAAGTCTTCTTCCTCCAATGCCCCCCCACCCCTGCTGCTGTAAAGTTCTAGTGCGGCAGGGGTTAATACAGCTAAGGGGCTGTCACAGGCTGTCATCAAGGGAGTCCAGCTATGCCTGCCCTTTCCACCTAGCACCTCCATCCGTAGAAGCTATACTACAGTTTAAATGAATGAAACAATCTATAAATGGAGGGGCGGAGCTATCATCCACCCATCCTCCATTCATAAATTGTATTCCACTCAATGATGCTATAGTTTGGCTTCTATGAATGACCCAGCTAGTTATAAGGGGGTAAACCTAGTTGGGCTCGCTTGAAGCGAGCCAGTGACAGCCCCTTAGCTGTATTAGTCCCTGCAGCACCAGAAGAATACAAAGGTGAGGGTTGGGGGGACATTGGAGGAGGAAGGTTTCATATAAATGAGGACACAGCAGCAAAAGGGACAGATCTGACTGAAGGCAAGCAATATCCCTTATGCATAGTTTCCAACAGTGTCGAATTTCCCGGGACAGTCCCGAAAAGCCGACCCATGTCCCGCTTTGTTATTGTCCCGGGCAGAATCCCGAAAGTGGCCTCTGTCTCGGCCCACACTAACATCCCTCCCCTACCTCTTCCCCAGCCCCAGGAAGTGCTTGCAGATTGGTCAGTGTTGAGAGGGGGCATGGCCAGCCGAGGGTGATGGGCCTCTAAGACTGTCAGTGGCTGCTGCGGGGACCCGTTCGGGAGGAAGAATCACCATTCTACTTCATGAGGCTGCACTAATGAGGCTAGTGCTGCACTAATGAGGCTGCACTGTTGGGCACTGATGAGACTGCACTGATGGTAAAGGAGGGCTCTGATGTTACAAGGGGACTTTAAAAAGGTAAAGTTTTTTTTTTTTTTTATCCAGCAGGCACTGGACTGTGAGAAATTGGGTTCAAATCTGCTCTAAGCCTCAGCTCTAAAAACGTCCAACAAGACAAATCCCATTCATTTCAATGGCCCTTGTTCACATCAGAACTTACTGTCGCCTAAAGCAAAACGCCCGTCGCTCAAAAAAGTACATGAGCTTCTTTTTTGGCAGATTACAGGCATTTTACTGCTTTTACATTGGTGATAATTTAACCTTGAAAACGCCTGTACAAAAACGCTGCAAAACTCTACAAAAACGCCAGAAAAAAACCTGTAAAATAGCAGATATGAACAGAGCCTTAGAAAGATGTAAAAAAAAAAAAATGCCGTAATGCCGCATACACATGATCGAAAATTCGGCCAGCAAAAGACCGATGAGAATTTTGGTCGGAAAATGCGACCGTGTGTATGCTCCATCGGACTTTTGCTGGCCGAATTCCAGCCAGCAAAAGATTGGGAGCATGTTCTCAATTTTTCGGTCAGAAAAAGTTCGACTTGCAAAATTCCTACGCATGCTCGGAAACAATTTGAAGCATGCATTAAACTTCATTTTCTCGGTTCGTCGTAGTGTTGTACGTCACAGTGTTCTTGACGGTCGAAAGTCCAGCAAACTTGTGTGACCGTGTGTATGCAAGCCAAGCTTGAGCGGAATTCGTCGGAAAAACCATCCAAGATTTTTCTGACGGAAAATCCGCTCGTGTGTACGCGGCATTAGCTGACAAAGATGGTATCTCCTGTTTTCATGTAGCACTGTCCTGAATGTGAGAAGTTGGGCAGTGCAGTTTTAAACCCAGTTTCAGTCACTCCTTGCTGACACCATCACTAAGGCCCCTTTCACACAGCTGGACCGATCAGGTCTGCCTGTCAGTTTTTCAGGCGGACCCGATGGGAAGGTCCATGTGTCCCTATGGACAGGCGGTAAACAGACTATTTAGCCACACTCCTTTAAGCCACACCCACTATTTAGCGTAATTTAAACCATGCCCATTTTTACCACTTTGTGCGCCACAACTTTTATGCATCAACACGCCCACAAAATGAATGCCCCGCTCCTAATTAACATACTACTCTGCCTACATTTGCTTGCTGCAAAAAAGTGTCCCTGAATTTTTTTTGTAAATGTTGGCAACTATTTAAAAAATTTTTTTTTTTTTTTTTTTTTTTAGCTAAACTTGGGCTTTAATGATCCTGTAACGTACCTGGTGATGAAGTCTGAAGCGCAGAGGTAGGCCTCTCCTACAGCTCTGGCTCAGGAGCCCTGGTAAAGTAACAGGGAAGTCCAGAGTATAGAGTGGCACGTGTGCCTGTAAAATCTTCTGCCAGCAGATGCTGATGTGTGTTAGGGTGCACAGAGATGACTGACTGGATGCACACTGAAGGACCAGAGCTGGAGGCAGGCATGGGTCAGCTGATGCAGGTGCATGAACAAGAGCCAAGGAAAGGTCAGACAGTCCAGGTCAGCAATGTTCGGGCAGATCAAGGTACAAACAGCAGTCAGCAGAGTGGTCAGGAATTAGGCTGGGGTCAGTAACAGCAAGGCAGATCATCCAAGGGGGTAGGCAGAAGAATAGTCCAGACCAGGGGCCAGGGCCAGGGGTCTGTACAGGCAGAGTCAGGTACAGAAGAGGTCGGCAACACAGGAACAGATGGTCAGGAACGTAACAGACCAAACGGCACTAACACAGAGGACTAGTGCAGTTTAAATAGCCTGCCTGGCACCAATGCGTGCACACATTTGCGCATGCACCTGCTTGTGCGCGCGCGCCCGCCACACGGCCAAGGGCAGGGGTTCTTAGGCTTATGCGCCTGCGTGAATGCAATTGTCTTTCCTGACAGGTCATGTAATTTATTTTTTCATGACATGGCTTACTGTGTTTTTCTGCCTTTTGTAATATCCTCTGTGAGCTCTTGAACCCCTCCTTTCCCCCCCTACACATTCCATAGTCCACAGTGCATCTCAGAAGCAAGCAAGGGTGACTACATTCCTACAGACAGTGTGACCATAGAGAGCAAACATAGCCACCTTCTAACAGGAAGTAAGATCACATTTTGGAGGAGGTTGACAGCAATAGAAAGTACATTTTTTAATGAAAGCGTATTAAACCCACTGGGCGAAATACTCTGCAGTGTCATGGGATGGGTGGAGTATCATGGGATAGTTGTAATGCTCTGCAGTATATCATGGGATGGGTGGAATGCTCTGCAGTGTGCCATGGGATGGGTGGAATACTCTGCAGTGCGTCATGTGATAGGTGGAATGCTATGCACACATATACACAAATATAAAACACACACCAGTACAGTATTTTCAATCACACAGCCAGGTACAGAGAGCACAGAACTCAGGAAGACACCTCTGCCTCCTTTGCTTTCACTTTAGCTCCCAGTGCCAATGCATGATGGGGATATTGATCTGACAGCCTCGCTCTACGAGCTGCATGGGCCCCCCAGAGCAGGGGCAGGTCTGCCATGGCGACACCTGCAACCCCTGTAGCTACACCACTGCCAGTAACACCCCTCTTGTATTACAGTGCTAGTGTTAAATGGTTTGTCTAATCTCTTTTACAAAAAAAAAAAAAAAACTAATTAGTGGCCACATAACCAGGTGAAAATAGAAGAAAGCCTGCAAAAGAAAACTAATGCAGTCACCACATCTAAGAATTGGTAAGCTGCAATATAGTGAATTCTTGCTTTTGGGTTTATTACCACTTGAATTGATTTTTTAAAAACAGAGTTTGGTGTCACTTTAAGAGAGCTCTTCTCATGGCAAGCCTAATGAGGCAATAAAAATATCACACTGGTGCATGTGAAACGTCATCCAACAGCAATCACACTGCGTTCATGTGCACATCAAATGCGATGTCTGTGCGGTGCGATTTGAGCCATGCATTTTGTGTGGGTGTTCACACCCATGCAATGTGATTCTGGCAATCACACTGCTTTTTGCAATCTGTTTCAGGGTGTTAATCTAACATTACACCTGCAGCAGATCGCATGGTCGCCGTGCGATTGTTATGCGATGCAGGGAAACTCAGCAAATCTTGTGTGTTTCCCGCATCACATTAGTGTAAACCAGGGCTCAGAACTCCTGTATGGATGCCACTAGATGTAATCTACTGGGCTAAAGGCTCCTCTCCGTGTGTCTTTTTTTTTTCCTAAAACACAAAGAGAAGAGTGGGAAGCCAATAGCAGCTTGTGTATGACAGCCACCGGGATTATGGAGGACTGGCAATCATTCAGTAGAGCAGTATGCACCTGAAGAAGGCTGTGTGGGTTACCAAAGGTTTGAGGTCTCTGGCCACATCAGACAGCACCACGGGCCACGGATTGAGCATGCCGGACCTGTCCAATACCTGCACACAGTGATTTCTGTACTGACCATAGGTGTGCGTTGGATTAGGGTGCACACCCCGAAGCTCAAAACACACATGCCTTTCTCTGCAGCCTCAGCTGCACTGGACAGTGAATGAATAGAAAGTGCTTTGTGCTGAGCGGCTTCCTGTTCATTCACAAACTGAAGAAAAGGAAACTAACCTCTGCCGGGTTAGCCCCCCCATATCAAAATTTTTGAAAAAATCTTATGCAGTTTGTTAGATCAGGTTAGATCAACCATTGTTTGTGTTAGATCTCACACAGAAGCAATATTAACAGTTATTTGCTGGGAGGGGCTAACCCGTCATCAGCCCCCCTTATCAAAAAATTGACCAAACAGTTAGCTATTTTTGAAGCAATTTGTTAGATTCGGTAAGATCAAGTGGTGTTAATGTTAGATCTCACATCATTTCAGAGATATTCCACATAAGAATAGAGATATTAGGTGGTACATAAGGACGGGAACCCCCCCCTGCATGCAATTTTCTGGCCAAAAACCATCTAGGCTAATAGATATTCGTTAGATCCGGTAAGATCAAGTGGTTTTAACGTTAGAGATATTAGGTGGTAGTACATAAGGATGAGATTAGATCTAACATAATTAGACTTAAGTGACTGAGGGGGGCTGGCCCCCTCTTATCAAATTTTCTGGCCAAAAAAAAAAAAAAAAAAACACCCCGGCTAATTGATATTCATTAGATAAAGTGATTTTAATGTTTGATTATCCATAATTACAGGGATATTATGGATATTTGGTAGCAATGCACGCATATCCATACTAGTGTCTATATCCAGTGAGGAGTGCCATTGAGCATAGCGAGGTATGCTGAAATTATGTGGGTCATTAATCGACAGGTGTTGCCAAGCCCAGTGAAGCCTGAAGCACAGTGCCAGAAGCCAGAGGGAAACTTCGGAGGGCTCTGGTGAAGGAGCCAACCGGGTGCCCATTTACGGTACCTGGCTCAAAACCAATGACACGAAGAGATAGCAGCGAAAGGCCAAACCCTTGCAGAGGGCCCCCCCGTTGTTGCCTCCAAGCAACCCAGTGTCCTGTTTCTTTTGACAAATGCTGCCTGGTGTCAGAGAGTCAATGCACACCAGACTCCATGCAAACCACCGAACATGCCAGGGCCACCACTTCCTCCATGCTCCCTGACAAGCTGGTGTGACCTTCTCCTGTTCCCATCCAAGTAAAGGGAGTCTACACCAAGGCCCTTCTGGATACTGGAGCTTAAGAGACCCTTCTCTACAGAGACTTCTATGACAGGCACCTCAAGCACCTGCCTTTGCAGAAGTTGGAAGTGCTGCAGATATGGGGCATTGTGACTCAGAACTTCCCCTATGATGGCTATCGGTCAAGCTGACCTTCGATCCCTCCATGGCTGGGAAAGCCGAGACTTTTGAAACTTAGGCAGTGGTCTGTCCTCATTAGTACATGTGAATGTGCTATTCGTATCTCTACACCACTTACAATATTTCTGTTCCTAGTGCTATGTGATAAAGAAATTGTATCATACAGTATTATCTCCTAAAAATTCAAATAACCACCTCCTGTGTTTAAATCAAAAAATCATAAACCAAATATGTGCATGTAAACCAATGGCCTTCCACTGCGTGTGAGTCACACATGAAAGCCTGTTAAAACAGCTGAAAACCATATACTAAATTTTCCCTCATGTGCATATAACAGTTTTCAAGTCCCATAAACAATGAGAATCCAAAAATCCTCTTTCAATTGCTGTGACTGTGTTCTCATCGTGCTCTTGTGTCTCTTCTTATTTATATGTGACTTTGTGACACACCACCACCTTGCAGATTAGCCACTCACCAGATGCTTGTTAAATGATGTGCCTTTGGTTCATTCATGGGATAACCACTCCACCTTAAAAACGCTCCACCTTAGTTTTTTAACTCCCCATAATGCCTGACAGATCAGTCAAAACTGCGGAATACTAAAATTTGGTTCAAATGTTTTAAAATATTGTAAGAGTCTCTTCAGCAGATAAAGATGGGCCATATCTTTGAAAAAATACCTGGTTTATGGGACTTGAAAACTGTTATACTAAATTTGCCCTCATGTGCATATATGGTTTTCAGCTGTTTTAACAGGCTTTCATGTGTGATTCACACGCAGTGGAAGGCCATTGGTTTACATGCACATATTTGATTTATGATTTTTTGATTTAAACACAGGAGGTGGTTATTTGAATTTTTAGGAGATAATACTGTATGATACAATTTCTTTATCACATAGCACTAGGAACAGAAATATTGTAAGTGGTGTAGACATACGAATAGCGCATTCACATGTACTAATTTTTTCACATCCCCCATTCTTAAAGAAGGTTTTTTTTTTAATGCAGCAATTCTGACAATAACACTGATTGATGCACAAGTTTTTTGCGCCGGTGACACACATTTACGCAGTGGTCTGTCCTCACCCACCAGGGGCCAGTAAGAGTTCTCTCATCACAGGGACCAATACTGATCTTGTCAGAAGGCTGTTGACACCTCTTGTTCTGGAGCCGGGCACTTCAACTACAAGTGTGCACCCCATGCTGAGACAAGCCTACCAGCACTTGGTACAAAAAACAGAAGAGAAATATCTGGCGCTTGGACCAGTGTGAGAAGGTGTTACAGCCTGCTAAAGTGGCCTATTTACGAGCATCTGTCAAGCTAAATTGGAAGCAAGCAGGCCCTTTCATTGTCCTTGAATCAGACGGACAGAGAGAAGACATGGGAGTGGAGATAATTCCCGAGGTGGTTTCAACCAAAGGATTGCAAAGAAGTCACGGGAAGATCTTGGTTAGCGCCTCGTCAGTGAAGATGCCGGCTCAGATGTTGCTGGGACAAGTGAATCTGGCCACCCCAGTCCCGCCGTCTGATTTGGTGGGGGGAGCAAAGGATGGGATTTCTGTGGAGGAGCTCTATCCAAAGAATACTCCCCTTTTGCCTGAATGGAAAGAAAGGGCCAGGACTCAGCTCCTGAGATGGCAGGCTGCATTCTCCAAGAGTGAATTTGATGTGGGGTCTGCAAAAAGTGCCCAATACCGGATCCATCCCTTCGAGTGCATAAGCCGTTCAGGGAAAGAGTTTGATGGATTCCTTTAGGGGACTTGGAGGATCTGCATGAACAACTGGCAGAGTTGAGAGGGCAGGTATCATCCGAGAGTCCCAGAGTCTATACGCTTCCCCAATAGTGGTGGTACGGAAGAAGAATAGGTCACTGAGGCTGGGTATTGACTACCGGACGCTGAACAGAAGGACCATTACCGGCCAATATACCACCCCAAGGATAGAAGATGCCTTGCAGAGCCTGTCAGGAGCGAAGTCGTTCAGCATGCTGGATTTGAAGCGTGGGTATTACCAAATCCCCATGCACCCTGAGGATCGGGAGAAGACCATTTTCATTACCCCGGAGGGGATCTTTGGGATTTGACCATATGCATCAAGGCCTATCTGGTGCCCCAGCCACCTTCCAAAGGCTAATGGAGAAGACCGTGGGTGACATGAAACTGATTGAGGTGTTGGCGTACTTAGACGACATCATTGTTTTCAGCAAGACCCTTGAAGAGCACAAAGAGTTTCTGCAGAAGGTCCTGAAGAGACTCCATGATGAGGGGGTTGAAGCGGTCTCTGGAAAAGTGCCAGTTGTAGCAACCCTCGGTCAACTACCTTGGTCACATTGTGTCTGCTGATGAAGCGGCCATTGACCTCCAGAAGCTGGAAGCTGTCACCTCCTAGCCGAGGCCTACCAACGTGACTGAGCTTAGGTCATTTCTGGGATTTTGCTCTTATTACAGAAGATTTGTCAAGGGATTCGCTAAGACGCTTACCCTGATCTGGCGAAGCCTGTCAGACCAGCTGGAGGGCCCAGAAAACCCAGAGAGTCCATTCAGGAACAATGGTCTCCAAAGTGTGAAGAGGTTTTAGGCAGCTAAAGTGAAGCCTAACAACTGCTCCAGTTGTGGCCTATGCAGATCCAACCAAGCCATACGAGCTACACTTTGACGCCAGTCGAGATGGGTTAGGTGGGGTGCTATATCAAGAGCATGACTGCCATCTACGGCCTGTTGCCTACGTGAGTCGGAACTTGTCCCCCACCGAGAAGAACTATCCCATGCAAAAACTTGAGTTCCTGGCCTTGAAGTGGACGGTGGTGGATAAGCTGAGGGATTACCTGTATGGAGCGGAGTTCGTGATCAAGACCGACAACAATGCTCTCACCTACATCCTCACTACCACCAAGTTGGACGCCACGGGTCACAGATGGTTGGCTGCTCTATTAGGGTTTATTTTCAGCCTGAAGTATCGACCGGGGTCAGGAAACAAGACGCGGATGCTTTGTCAAGAAGGCCCCATTGTTGCAGAGACCCTCCAGAAGAATAGGCCCAGCTGACACCTGAAGGGTACGAGCCTTATGTCAAGGAGCAGAACATCAACCTGGAGTAGGATCCAGGACCGAAGAGGTTGGAGTGTCAGCCGCTGGTGTCCCCAGATGTTATTGCAATGTCGCCCAAGTCAGGGATGAAGGTCTGCCCAAGCTGTCAAAGACCTGCAGAAGGACCAGTTGGAAGACCCTCCCTGTAGCTTGGCATTGAAGGCCTTGGAGAGCCAACGTCCTGACTTGCTCCTCACTGACTCCCCGAAGGAAACCCATCTGCTGCACTGAGAGTGGGATCGGTTTCAGGTGCACAGAAGGTTGGTCTATCGAAGGGGCCCCTCTGACAATTCTGAAGAAAAATGGCAGCTATTCCTACCTGAAAAACATAGAGACAGTATTAACTGCCCTACTATCAGGAACCATGAATCAGACCGAGACAGAAGTATAGTTAAATCACACTTGAATTATAATAATAAATAATGTAAACAAAGTAAACGTAGTCAAAACAAGCCAGAGTTCAGTAACCGAATCGGGTAGTCAGCCAAGCAAAATGTCAGAGAGCCAGAGATAAATGTAGTAGTACAGAAAGCAGGATTAGAAGCCAGAAGGAACATCAACCTAGAATGTCTTCAACAGGAACGCAGGAGAAAGACACTGATATTGACAAAGGCGAAGGCAGAGATCAAGTGAGCTGGACGACTTTAAGTAGGCAGGACTGACGAGCAGAATCAACAGCTGGGTAACTGTGGAGAGAAATGGGAGCTGGCAATTAGCCGACAGCTGAGCGGCCAGCTCAGAAAGGGAAGGGCTGAGCCCAGCCCTGACACCTACATGACAACCATGGCCACCTAGGGCCCAAGAGGACTTTTCTGCTGGTGAGGGACCGGTTCTACTGGCCCTGCATGCAGGCTGAAGTTGAGGACTATTGCCACTCCTGCATCAGATGTATCCAAAGGAAGACTTTGCCTCACCGAGCTGCCCCAATGGACCATCTTCAGAGTCAAGGACCCATGGAGCTGGTGTGCATTGACATTCTGTGCTTGGAGCCTGATCTGAGTGGGGAGGGAAATATCCTGGTAGTGACTGACCATTTCACTCGGTATGCCCAGGCGTTTTCCACGAGGGACCAACAAGCATCCATAGTGGCCAAGATCGCGGAGAAATTCTTTGTGCACTATGGTCTGTCCCCAACGCATCCACTCTGATCAAGGGAGAGATTAAGAGTACTCTCATCAAGAGACTTTTATACCTGTTGGGCATCAGGAAGTCTAAAACCACCCCGTATCATCCTCAAGGAGATCCTCAACCAGAGAGATTCGAACCCTCCTGGATATGCTTGGAACTCTAAATTCAGAACAAAAGCAGCACTGGAGCAAGCATATAGTGGCTATTGTGCATGCTTATAACAGCACCGCCAATGATGCCACAGGTTACTCTCCCTGTAGTTTGAGGTTCGGACCGTAGGCCAGTAGACTTGGCCTTCGGCACATCCCTCAACCATACCTCAGCAACTTTCCACAGAGGGTATGTGGATCGCCTGCAGAGACATCTGAAAACTGCCTATGATCAGGCTCAAGATGGTATATCTCCTAAATTATGTGAGATTTAACGTTAAAACCACTTGATCTTACTGGATCTAACGAATATCTATTAGCCTGAATGATTTTTGGCCAGAAAATTTGATAACGGGGGGGGGGCTAACCCATCCATATGTCCCACCTAATATCTCTATTTTGATGTGGAATATCTCTGAAATGATGTGAGATCTAACGTTAGATCTCACATAATTAGAGACTTAAGTGATTAATGAGGGGGGCTGGCCCCCCCTTATCAAATTTTCTGGTCAAAAATCATTCAGGCTAATAGATATTCGTTAGATCAAGTGGTTTTAACGAATACCTATTAGCCTGAATGATTTTTGACCAGAAAATTTGATAAGGGGGGGCCAGCCCCCCCTCATTAATCACTTAATAAGTCTCTAATGTGAGATCTAAAGTTAAAACCACTTGATCGTACCGGATCTAACAAATAGCTTCTAAAATACCTAATTGTTTGGTCAATTTTTTGATAAGGGGGGCTGATGACGGGTTAGCCCCCCCAGCAAATAACTGTTAATATTGCTTCTTCTGTGTGAGATCTAACGCAAACAATGGTTGATTTAACAAAGATCTAACAAACTGCATGAGATTTTTTTTTTTTAATTTTGAGATGGGGGGGTGGGGGGGTTAACCCGGCAGAGGTGTAAACTATGCTTCAATTATGATTGAAAACAGTGAGTGAATGTGTTCATTTAAAAAAGGAAGGGGCCATTAAATTACTGTATTTATCGGCATATAACATGCACAGGTGTATAACATGCACCTTCATTTTAGGAGGGAAGTTTCAGGAAAAACATTTTTAAATAAAGAACTTTGAAGCAAAATAAGAGTCACAGGCCATCAATGCAGCATCACCATTGCAAGTTAATGCAACCTGCACAGGGCCCATCTGCAGCCTCACCTTTGCAAATGAATGCAGCCTGCACATTGCCCATTAATGCAGCCTTACCATTGCCAATTAATGCATCCTGCACAGTGCCCATCAGCAGCCTCTCCATTACCCATTAATGCAGCCTCACCATCCCTGCTCATCTGCAGCCTTGCCAGAGCCGGATTACACAGCACCACAATCTCTTGTGTACCCGACGATCGGTCACACAGTCCCGCCTCCTGGCCCAGCTCCTGTGATAGACAGAATAGTGGTCTAATCCTGAGGCAGGACTGTGTGTGACTGATCGCCGCTCTGTGTAATCCAGCGGCGCCCGCTTCAACTCAGAAACAGCAGGAGGAACCGGCTTATAACACGCACACACGATTTACCCCTGATTTTCAGAGGGAAAAAGTGCATGTTATATGCTGATAAATACGGTACATATTTACCAGCCCCTTCCCCCACTCTCCATCCTGAAACATCCCCCGCAGGAGCTGGAGAGAGAGGAGGGAAGCCAGCAGCACTGCGGTGGGGGGCACAATATGGGAGGAGGAGGGTTTGGCACCGCACAGAGTGATTAGGGTGTGCCCAGGCACATCTGGCGCACACCTATAGTACTGACCCTGACTCACAACACCTCTAATTCAGAAGGCAGGCTGTGGGAAATGTGTGCCACAGCAGTGCCTACTCAGAAGGCATAGTGATTACGTGTTACAGAATTCAAGGTAAATGTATGTGAATCTTCACAATGAAAGTTTACTAATATATACAAATCATTCAGATTAGGAAATGGCATTGAAATACAATGTAGAAATTAATATATGATTTTACATATTGACCATAGAGAGGCTTTAGCTAGGAATAATCAGAAGCTACCTAATTGTTTTTTTTTTTTTGCAAACGCAGAGCTAAGTCTAGTACAGAAATATTCTGTGCACTAATGCATAATGTTCTATGTGCCAATTTATTTTTTTATTTTTTAATGGACTCTCAAATTTCCATGGGCAAAACGACTTTTGTGCCTCAGTTTTTACGTGTTTATTTCTACACATACAGTAGTAGATCAAGAGTTGCAAAAGATACTTCTATTCAGGGCTTTTTTTCCAGGGGAAACTTGGTAGAACTCAGTTCCCACCACCTCTGGCTCAGACCCTTGGGAGGGGTTGGGGGGCCTGCTTACCACAATTACGTGTAAACACAGAAATCCGGTTTCTGTATTTACAAGTGACAGCTCTACAATCTGTGTGTAACCCCCTGATGCACTATGTATGTAATGCAATCCTGGTATTTAATGCCCCTTTAAGACTCTCCTACTAATAAGAGTCACAGTCCTTCTCCGTGAAATTTGACTGACCACACCCACTATTTGATGTGATTTGGAGGGTGTGTGTGGAGGAGCTGGGGGGGGGGGGTCGTGGTGAGTTCCAGCACCTATTGTTTGAGGAAAAAAGCCCTGCTTCTATTACTTGTCATTTTCTGTCTCCAAATGCTGATACTTCTCTTACAATTTTTTTCTTTATACTAGAGCCACTCAACCCCAAAAAAAGACCCCACACACTTCTTCCCTATATGTCTCACCACAAACTGTGACTTTGTCAGGTGTCTATGTGCACAATGTGCTGTGCAAGTGCTCAGTTGTCTGTGGCTGGCTGGTCATAGGTCATAATGTTATATATAGTAACAATGTGACCAGTGGCACACCACAACCAGTGTGATCAGGTCAGATCAAACTGATTCCTAAAACCTAAAGGTTATTTTTTTAAACGCAAGCATTATTGTATAATTGCACCATATGCAATATTCCCGATGGCTGAACAAAGTGTCAAGGAAGCAGAAGTATGTGGAATTGAGGAGGGTTAGAATACAAGTGAACCTGTTACTTAGCTCTTCATGAAAAAAAAAAAAAAATCATCATAGGTGTGCTTTAAGTGTAACTAAAGACAAAACTTTTTTTTACGCCTCCGAGAGCCACTTCTGCTGCACAATTCTGCTCATAGACATGTATTACAGAGTACACTGCATGTTTATTTATTACAGGTACACATAATAATATATACACACACACACACACACACACACACATACACACAGTGGAACCTCGGATTGCGAGTAATGCCGTTTACGAGCGTTCGCAATATGAGCTTTTTCTTAAAAAATCCTGACTCGCTTTGCGAGCGTTCTCGCAAGACGAGCAGGATTCAAGCTGCTGGGGTGTGCAGTACCACTTTTGGACAGAGGTGTGGGGGGTGTCGGTGACGCTTGGAGATGCTCGGAGACACTCCATTCCCGAGCGTCTGAGTTTTTCCGATTGTCTCCAGCGCCCCTGCAGCTCTGGCCAAATGCGGTACTGCATAGACAAGCAGTGGCTGTGGAATGCCTTATCAGAGTTTCTATTATTTCCTATGGGGAAACTCGCTTTGATATACAAGTGCTTTGGATTACAAGCATTCTTCTGTAACTAATTAAGCTCGTAATCCAAGGTAATACTGTATTGTACATTCACATCAGTCCCTGCCCTCAAGAAGCTTACAATCTAAGGTCCCAAACTCACATTTATGCATGCACATACTAGGGCCAATTTAGACAGCTTGGGACACCCTGTGCACAGGACAGCTGCTCCTCCTGGATGCCCACCCACCCCATTGTCCTTGCTCTGTATTAGGGTTGCCACCTGTCCTAGATTCACCTGGACAGTCCGGGTTTATAATCATGTGTCCGGGTTTCAAACCCAGACAGGAATGTGGCTTGAAACAGGGCCCGACAGGAGGTTGAGGGGGCACTATGTGCACCACAATACTATTCTCTTTGGAGTGCCCATAGATGTCCCAGGTCTGTTACAATCCTATAGTGTAGATTAAAAAAAAAAAAAAAATTACTATGCGCCTCGAAAGTGTTCTGGTTTGGCTTAAAGGGGTTGTAAACCCTCAAGGTTTTTTGCCTTAATGTGTTCTATGCATTAAGGTGAAAAACCTTCTGAAGTGCAGCAGCCCCCCAGAGCCCCCCCCCCCTTTTACTTACCTGAACCCGATCTTTTCAGCGACGAGTCCTCATTGGATAGATTGATAGCAGCGTGAGCTATTGGCTCCCCCTGCTGTCAATCAAATCCAGTGACACGGGAGCTGGGGGGCCGAGTCCTGCTGTCTGTGTCAATTGACACAACAGTAGGACTTGGGAGCATGCCCGCATGAGTGCCCCTATGGAATGCGGCTCTCCGTGGTGGTTATATAGTGGAGGCTAGGGGCCGCTCTGTGCAAAACCCTTGCACAGAGGGGGTATGACATGTTAAAAAAGAAAAAAAAAAAAAAAAACACACACACCACACAAAACTGTAAACTCCTCAACTATCTCAGTAAAGGGATGTAAACTCCATGACTAAACTTTACTAGCCCTTATATCAGTTATCCCCAAAGAGGGTAAAGACCTGACTCAATGTGGGAGCTATAGCCCAATATCTCTTCAACACCGATCTAAAAATATTCACCAAAATATTAGCCACCAGACTACAACAACACCTGACCCAACTGATACACCTGGACCAAGTGGGCTTTGTGCCTACTAGGGAAGCCCGCGACAACACCACTAAGGTACTAAATCTACTATACTCGGCCAACCTCTGGAAAACTCCAAATGTCTTCATGGCACGGACGCAGAAAAAGCGTTTGACCAGGTAAACTGTAATCTTATACTCGCTACACTAAAACATAGGTTTGGGAGACAACATGACAAACTGGATCAAGGCAGTATACTCAAATCCAACGGTGTACTTTCAGACTCCTTCCAGATTAGAAATGGGACTCTCACCCTTACTTTTTGCCCTATCACTAGAACCATTTTTATGCCATATAAGATTGAACCCAGACATCACAGGCATTGAAACAGACGGTACCCCACATAAGGTTTCGGCATATGCCGATGATCTGATGTTCTCACTCACAAATCCTACCATATCCATACCAAATTTGCTATGAGAATTTTCAAATTATGGCGAACTTTCCAATCTAAAAATTAATCTTACAAAATCAGAGGCAATGGGTGTCGGGATACCTCAACCACAACTTAAACACCTCCAATCTAGTTTCAATCTAAAATGAACCAGTACAGCACTGAAATGTTTAGGCACGTCAATTCCACAAACCTTCTCTAAACTATATGAACTTAACTTCCCACCCCTCCTAAAAAAAGTTAAAGCACTACTAAGTCAATGGCACACAGGTCTCCATTCGTGGCTGGGCCGCTGTAATATCCTAAAAATGACCATCCTACCCAAATTTCTGTATCTCATGCAGGCCCTACCTGTTCGGATACCTGCATTCTTTTTTAAGCAAGTGCAATCAGTCTTCACAGAATTTGTTTGGGTCCGAAAACGACCTAGACTTGCTAAAAAAAAAAAAAACTTCTCATCCTCCCTAAACCTTACGGTGGCCTGGCACTACCGGACATCCGCACCTATTACTACGCAATTCACCTGGGCAGACTAGTGGACTAGTGTCGACACCACAAAAACTAAACTGTGGACACAACTAGAACAAGTGCAAAGCAAGATCCCCCTAGGTAGAGCTCCATGGTGTTACACTGCATTACCAGCGGATGTTAAACGACATCCTCTGGTTGGCACCACTGTCAAAGTCAGCGCTCTCCTCATAACTCAGGCATCTCTTTCTACCCAAAACTCCCCACTACGTCCATTACTGGGTAACCCTCAATTTGCCCCTGGCGTGAGTGACGTGGTCTTTCGAGGTTTGAGTGGAACGGGTCTACACCAGGCATCGCATTTCAGCTCCGGTGGACAATGGAAGTCGATCACGGAGCTCTCTGACCCCATGGGGCCGTTCCGTTTGTATTTCCTAAGATCACTTCAGTTGACCCACTTTCTCAATACTATGGAACCTCCAGTCGAAAATGACCAAACCACTTACGACACTGGAAGAACTCTGCACTGACAATGGAGTACTCCCACATACTCTCTCATTGACATACAAACTCCTAAATACACCCCCCGCAGATTTTGCCCCTCCGGGACTTCTTAAGTGGGAAAAGGACCTGGACCGCCAGCTTTACATAACCACAAGAAACCGCATACTCAGATTCATACATAAATCCTCCATCTGGGCTAAAACTCAAGAAACCAATTACAAAATCATTTCTCATTGGTACAGAACCCCAGTAGTCTTACATAAGTTATTTCCGACATCTGACCTATGCTGGCGATGTCAATCAGATAAGGGAACCCTAATACACATCTTCTGGACATGTCCCAAACTAACTTATTTCTGGCGAACAATTCAAAAGACGGTCCAAAGGTTTACTGAACGTACAATACCAGACCCAGCATTTTTCCTTCTACACGCGTCAAACATACCAGAACGAACATACAAAAAAATCTGTGATCTGACACTTATTGGATGCAACCAAAGCCTGCATTTCACTAAACTGGAAATCCCCACAGCCTCCCTCGATTGAACTATGGTTCACAAAAGTGGAGGAAATTGGAAAGATGGAGGATCTCATCCTCATGGCTCAAAATAGACAGGAGTCATTCTCCAAAACATGGCAACTGTGGAACATGTTCGGAGAAAAAAACAAAGAAAAAAAAAAAAAAAAAAAAAAAAAAAAAAAAAGAAAAAAGAAGAGAGAAAGAAGAAGAAAGAAAGAAGAAACTATGCCCTGAAGGATTACATATAACGCTTCCTTCACAAAGCTGGAAACAGAGAAAGCAAGATAAGCACTACATAACAATGCTCTATAAGTTACAACAGGAAATAAAGAACCCACCTTCCAAGCATGACATAGCTGATAGGCCAAAATGTTTGTTCGTAGGCATGTTACATGATGCATACCTGTTGATACATGTTATTTTCTGTGTGAAATTGTTCATTTGTGGACCTTTTTCGCTATATAAACAATTTATAAAAAAAAAAAAAAAAAAAAAACACCCCTGAACCATATACCTAGTGAAGTGAACAGCCTCAGATGATACACAGAGATGAAACAAATATCTCTCTACATAAGTTTTACATGTATTATCTGCTGTCTCTTCCTGATTCATCTGTGGGTGTGGATTATTGCAAAACACAGACAGCTGATTGGAGGAAAGGCACACACACCCACTCCACATAGGCAGAAAAAGAAAGAAACAATGCTGAGCTGTGCTGTGATTAAACCAGCTGTCTGCTAATCTATTTCTGTGCACCCCCCCCCCCCCCCCCAACACAAAATTCAGCCTGGTTTTTATCTTAGTTGACAGAACTTGTCAGAAGTTATCATGCTAATAACAGAAGAACGGAGTGGGAGAAAGCCACAAGACTTAGGGTTTTGAAGAGAGATACACACTACAGATATACCCTCAGTGGAGTGGAAATTATAAGGATGATGATTGTTTAATGTGCCATGCACAATATGTTTCCATGTTTCCTGCTGTATTACCCTATACTGTAAACCTCCTGTTATTTCTAATTACAATCTCCTTTCTATATGAGATGCCTTTCTCTTCCCTCTTCCTGACATTTACTGTGATAATGTTCTTAATGTATATTTAATTGAATGTACCAATAAAGCCGGTTAAATAAAAAAAATAAATAAATACTATAGATAGATGTGTCCAAGTCAAAATTTCATTAATGGGGTTTACATCCACTTTAAAAGGAGAGAGGAGGGATCGGATAGATCATGGCAGGTGACATCAATAACCCTGGACACAGCTGGGAGCACACTCTTCCCCTTCCTCCTCCTGCTTTAGGCCAATTGCAGAGATATGGCTAAGATGGATTACCCTGCGGTCGCCCAGGCAAGGGAAAACAATTTTAAAACTGGAAAGAAAAAAGGGACATATTTTTTTTAACCAAAATCAGGGACACTTCTCCTGAAGACGTCACTACCTATGAAGAAACGTGTTGGGAAGTAGCTTCACGTACGGATTTAATTTGTTTATTTTATTGAATTAAGTGAAATACATTCTAATCTTTTAAAAAAAAAAATATATATAAATAATATAGAACTTTTCACTCTGTGGGATCCCTCTTTTATTGCCCGAGCATGGAGGACATATTCGGAGTTACCTTTAGGGAAATCTGTACCTATCCTGGAGGACTGAATAAAGAGCTGTAGGCAACACAGAGGCTGTGATACCTGGATTCATGCTTTTGGCTCACTTGCTAACACAAGGAGTCTTGGCCATCTGGTGATTTTGCTGTGAAATCCATGTGGTCTGTCTTTTTCTGGAGAACATACCCTTTGGAGCACCATTTTGTAAAATTTGGAACTGTCACTAAATACTGACACATCTGTGGACTTTGTTATATGTTTGTGCTATTACAGTGGTTCTTATACTTTACATTAGTACTGTTACCCATCGGTATTTGTAGAACAATATTGAATTTACTGAGCTCGCCAGAATTAGACTTTGAGGTAGTCTCTATTCCACATTTTCACAGCTCTGTGAGGAAGCCTCCATGTAGCAGCATTTGTTAACCTTCACAACACTAAAAAGGTTAGCTGCTCAAGGCAGTATTCAGGTGAGTGACGGAGGCACTGCAAGGAAAATTTTTATCCAAATCAGCCACCTGCTGGTAATTGGACAAACACTGTTATGCCCTGTACACACGATCGGATTTTCCAACAAATGTTGGATGTGAGCTTGTTGGCTGAAAGTCCGACCACGTGCATGCTCCATCGAACATTTGTTGTCTGACTTTCCGACAACAAATGTTGGCTAGCAGGTTCTCAAATTTTCCACCTACAAAACTTTGTCGTCGGAATTTCCGATCGTGTGTACACAAGTCTGACGCACAAAAGTTCATGCATGCTCGGAATCAAGCAGAAAGGAGCCACACTGGCTATTTAACTTCCCTTTTCTCGGCTCATCGTACATCTTGTACGTCACCACGTTCGTAATTGTTGGCCAAGATTTGTGTGACCGTGTGCATGCAAGACAAGTTGGAGCCAACTGTCAGGTCACCTTGAGGCTAGGTGACAGATGCACACCGTTGGGATCAGGAGTGCACCGCAAGGTAGTGGACCCTATGGCTGACTGCAGCGGATGGGAGTCAGGTTGGTAAGGAAGGCAGGGCCACTGGAACACCAACACAGATCCCACCGTGGTAAGAGCGTAAGATTCCCTTGGGCGTGGAGTCTAAGAGCCAGCAGGTGTTCACCGGAGCCTCTAGTGGCGAGGATGGACTGGGCTGGAACTGGCTCCAGGTCGCGACCCCCAAGGTCCCCCAGCTCACACCCACAGTAGGCAACAGGAGGATAGGGATAGTAAGGGAATAAGCCAAGGTCAGGCCACAGGCAGACAAGGACAACAGAGTTCACACCAAGGTTCAGGATCACAGGCAAACAGAGATAGTCGGGGACACGCCAAAAGGTCAGAGTCACAAGCAGACAGGAATAGTTGAGAACATGCCAAGGTCGGTAACACAAACAAACGTAGAGCACACAGCAGGCAGGAACAGGAAGCCAAAAAACACACAAAGGTCGATCAGCAGGGCTGGCCTGTAGTGCAGAGAGTAATATAGAGAGTTCTCTGAAAGGAGCTGGGGTGGAGTCATGCTAGAGGAGAGTTTATAAAAGCAGTCAGGTGAGAGTCAGCTGGCCTTTAGAGATGAACACATGGAGACAGGTAAGCTGACGGACAAAAAAACTATTGCATAACCATGACATAGGAGGGGGAATAGGGCTATATGGGACTTTAATTTTCCCAATAAGGTTGTCGTCCAGTACCTCCTTCCAAAAATTTTCCAGTCTGTGGCATGACCAAACTACATGGAAGAAATCAGCATCATCCGAACCACATTTAGGGCATGTCAACATACGGTCAGGGTAGATTCTTGCCAAGCGTGCTGGGGAGTAATAGGCACGGTGCAAAAATTTAAGTTGGGTAAATCTATCTCGTGCCAAAATCAGGAGGAAGATACTGTTGGATGCCTTCCTCCCAGTCTTAATCTGTTAATTCTGGGATATCCCGCTGCCAAAGTGTAAACAGACCTTAGATGTGTCAAGAGTGGTATGTTAGAGGGTAGAGAGTGTTCTCCCGCCATCTGAAGACCGGAGCATCTTCTAAGTCAGACATCTCCAATAGTACCAGGGAAGAAAATTAAGAGCGAAAAGCGTGGCGTAGTTGGAGATATCTAAAGAACATGTGATTCAGAAGGCCACGTCCCCTCTTGAGAGCATCAGAAGGTAGTCAACTGTCCCTAAACTACTATATCTTCCAAAGTCGTGATCCCATGTCTGGCCCATAGGACCGGATCTGGGATAAAGTGGAAGTGAGGTAGTCGGGGATTGCCCCATAGCGGGGTTTTGGGAGACCAAGTATTCAGCTTTTGAACCTTCAGGCGAACAGCATCCAATACCTTAAGGGTCACACGTGGGTTAGATCAGGGACCCCGGTGGATTAAATTCCTCAAATCAGAGCAGGAACCGAGCAGCGCCACTTCAAGAATAGAAGCGGGGTTGGCAGGCATCTCAGAAAGCCACCATTTAACAGTAACCAGGGCCACTGCCCAATAGTATTTGATTAAACAAGGTAGGGCTAGGCCTCCCAATGTGACAGGTAGTTGCAGGGTCGTTTTTGTTATTCTAGGAACAGCCCCATTGCAAACGAATGAAGTAATGATGCTATCCAGTCTCTTAAAGAATATATTTGGTATGAGTACAGGAGTCTAAAGGAGGTAGGTAAACTTAGGCAGGACTGACATCTTAACAAGATTGACTTGGCCTACAGGAGTGAGGGGAAGAGACTTCCAGGCAACACAGCACTGGGACAATTGGGCAACTACAGGGTTCAAGTTAAGGGTGATAAATTGCTTTAGGTCTCAATGGATTTCAACCCCCAGATATCAGAACTGTGAAACCCCCCGGAGCTGTACATCTGGCGGCAGAGGATCCGCCCCCGAAGGGAGCGGAAAAAGAATGGACTTCCCCCAGTTAATATAAGAAGTAGTTGGCAAAAATTGGCGCTGCCCTATTAACAGTATTTAATTGATTAGGGATGTATAATCCATTGTGAAACTAAGTGAGGTATATAAATAAGAAACTATCTCCTAAAACCATATGTGAGACTAAATTATGATCTATAAAAGAGCTGCCATATGTATAGAGATCAAGATAAAGAAAAAGGGGAAAACACCAAAAATAAATAAAGCTATGTATACAATCCTTATACGTTTAGAAAAATGAAGGTAGGTGACATGTATAATTAAAATTATATAAATATATGTGTAAAAGTTTATAAATAAATGTGTAAAAGTTTGTATGGGCAATAATATCCCCAAAGATCTAAAGTTTTGTGACAGTGTAGCACCCCCTAGGAGCTAGCAGTAATAATAGTGAGAAATTCTAATTAATATTAATATTAAGTGCCAGTACCAACATATATGTGACCTCCCAAGAAGGTTAATTTAAACCGGTCAATAAACCTGACCTCTGTGCTGATATATGATAAATTACAGTAAGGCTCATGTGATATATACAGGATTATAACAGCCAACAATGTACGTATATAGGCAGTTGCTAATAATAAACAATTATACATTTAAAAATGCCCGAGAGTCTCTATGAAAAGATAGATGTATGGAGCAAAGTCCAGTAAATTTTGCAATTCATGGATGCCAGGAGCAGTAAACAGTGACTTCCGTGCTCTGTACAGCTGGTGACTTGAAGTGCTCCCCCCTGTGCTCCCCCACTCACCAGAAACAATCACCCCCACAGGGGTACCGAGCGAAGGAATGGGTGTCTTGGGGTGGTTAGTTCCGACCAAATTCTGCTACCGATCCTCTGCTCCGTGAGATCCCTCCAGTAATTTGAGGTTCCAACCATGCGTTCCAGGACTGGGCTCCTCCACTACTTCCCACCATCAACCTGTTTTATCCGGATCCTTCACTGTGCAACCTGCGATCGGTGTCCTCCGTGCAAAGATCAGCCTCCTCCTCGATCGTCCTTCCCCCAGTTAATGCAGATTCCCGAGAACCGTCCAAACCCATCATTGACCGACAGGGCAGCCCGTAGGGAGACCCCGTCATCTGAGGTATAAGGTGTCATCCGCATACAATGACACCTTTTCCTGAAGGGGACATATAGTTATACCCTGGACCTCGGGTGCAGAGCGTAGTAGGATAACCATGGGCTCAATCGCCAGAGCAAAAAGCCCCGGGGAGAGGGGACACCACTGTCAAGTCCCCCTATAGAGAAAGAAAGAAGGGGAGAGAACAGTAATGGCGCGCACCCTGGCCGTCGGAGATCTGTACATAGCTTCGACCCAGGAGATGAAGACGGCCTCGAACCCAAACCTGCCGAGGACCTCCCATAGGTATTCCCATTCCACAGAATCAAACACTTAATTACCACAGTAGTGTCAGGGATAGGCTCAGTCCTTCCTTCTCTGAGCTGGCCGCTCAGCTGTCGGCTAATTGCCAGCTCATATCTCTCCACAGTGATTCACCTGTTGACGATATCCTGCTAGTCAGTCCTGCCTACTTAAGCCGTCCAGCCCAGATGATCTCTGCCTTTGCCGTGGTCACATCTCCAAAGACGCTCTCCTGTCTTTCTGCTAAAGACTTGCTTGGCTGACATTCCTTCTGGCTCCAGATCCTGCTTGCTGTTCTACTACTATGCTTATCTCTGGCTCCCTGACGTTTTGGCTTGTCTGACTATCCGTTCCGGTTCCTGAACTCTGGCTATGTTTTGACTCTGTTTACTTTTTTTTTATTATTATTCAACAAGTGTGATTTAACTGTACTTCTGTCTGATTCATGGTTTCTGACAGTAGGCGAAGGCCATGAATTTAGAAAATAGTCAATCCACTAGTTGGTAATATTTTTTCCAGATTGGATGAGCAGGATCACCGCATGGATCAGTTTGCCATGGCATTACAAACGCTCCCGAGTCGCACGGGTCATCTGGAATCTCTCACTGTGGCTCTCCAGTACAACCTGTGTTGCAGGCATTCCCTGCTGCTGCTCCAGTTTCTGTGCAGGCACCCGCCTCGAGTATTACCTAAGAGGTATGTCTGGTTCCGCTCCGCTTCCCCAGCGATTGGGGGCGATCCAGTCCAATGCAGAGGGTTTCTCAACCAGGTTAAGATATACTTTGAGATGCTGCCCCAGGTTTTTCCCACGGACTGAAGCAAAGTAGGGTCCGTGATATCTTTGCTTTCTGAGAGAGCCTTGGCCTGGACAAACCCTTTATGGGAGACGCAAAAACCTGTTGTCTTGAGTTACCCTGAGTTTGTGGCTTCTTTTAAAAAGGGTATTTGACGGTCTCGCACGCTCCGCTTCTGCTGCCAAGTGCTTCGTGTCCATCAGAGTACGAGAAGTGTTGCCGATTACGCCATTGAATTCTGTACTCTGGCAGTAGAGGTTGCTTGGAACAATGAGGCCATCATGGCTGATTTTTCTCATGGTCTCTCGGATACCATCAAGGATGAGATCCAAAGATGAGAGCAGCCCGAGATATACCCACTGAGCTGGAGAAGTTGATCACGTTTTCCGTCTTCAGACTCCAGACTCAGAAAGACTTTTAGCCCGGGTTCACACCACAACGGGCTGCGGATCGCACAGGAGCGCTGTGCGTCCCTGTTCACCATTTCAGGGACGAATCAGGGCCGATTCTATGCCTGAATTCGGCCCTGAAACGCAGCCAAAGACGCACAGCGTTTTTGTGCAGTGCACACCGCAGCCGCCCCGGAGATATGTGAACTGGCTCCATAGGGAGCCAGTCACATTATCCTTGGTTACAGAGGCACAACCCCTCTTGATTGGCTCCGTCCTGAGGTTCTCTCCTGGTCGCCACAATGCAGTAAGACATGCTTCCAGAAGGTAGCCAAGGTCCTGTGCACTTCTCTCTCCTCCCTGCCAGAGGAGTACCGAGATTTTAGCTACGTCTTTGACAAAGGTCAAGCCGGTAGTTTGCCTCCACACCAGTCATATGATTGCGCAATTGACCTTCAACCTGGTGCCATACCCCTTCGTGACCGGGTTTACCGTTTGTCGGTCTTGGAGGATAAGGCCATAGAGGAGTATGTTGCAGACGCACCTTCGAGGTTTCATCCACAAATCCTCGTCTCCTGCTGGTGCTGGTTTCTTCTTTGTGAAAAAGGAGAGTGGTGACCTGAGACCTTGTATGTATTATAGGGGTCTCAATCGTTTCATGATTAAGAATGCCTATCCAATTCCGTTGATTACGGAGTTATTTAACCTCAAGGGAGCAACGGTTTTCACAAAGCTTAATTTGGATTAAGGATTAGGGAGGGCAACGAGTGGAAAACTGCGTTTAATACCAGAACAGGCCATTACGAGTAATGCCTTTTGGCCTTTGTAACGCCCCTGCAGTTTTCCAGGAATTTATTAACGATGTCCTCTGAGATTTGCTGCAGTTATGGGTTGTGATTTATCTTGAGGATATCCTCATATTTTCCAAATCCCTGGAGAGCCACCACACAGTCGTCTGTCGTGTGCTTCAGAAACTAAGAGAGAACAATCTCTATTGTAAATTGGAGAAGTGCGAATTCCATCGTGAACAGGTTAAAATCCTGGGTTGTCATTTCCACTGCTGGTTTTTCGATGGACCCAGAGAAAAACTTTCAGCAGTCCTACAGTGGCCCCGACCTGTGGGTTTACACCCTCTGTAGCGTTTTCTTGGCTTTGCCAGCTATTATCGGAAGTTTATTTGTAACTTCTCGTCTCTGGTCAAGCCCCTGACTGATATAACCAGAGAGGATGGTAACCCACAGTGTTGGTCTCCGGAGTCCATTAAGGCCTTTGAGAGTCAATAAATGGAGAAAACTGCGCTTGACCAGAAAATACAAAACGGCAGCAGCATATAGTGCGATCACACCAAAATAGATATTCCTGTAAAAAGCTGCGCTCAGAAAGACTCAGTCTATGCAAATGACATCAAGGAGATTTTCAAGTCCTTTCAAAGTAAGAACACCACCACCGTGTACTTCTAAGCAGTAGTGACAATCCACCGTAGTAGTTAAACCTGCTTACCAGATGGCAAGCATAAAAGGGCAGGTGGCTATAGCCCAGCCAAGGCCTTTTAGCTAGCTTGCGCTCCCGGTGTTCATATGGGGGGTAAATCTCCAGGCTCGCTTGCGCTGTCACATATCACCATTCAACACGAGAACCACGGATAACCCAAAAGGAAGATGAACTCACCATAGTATAAAATCCGAGGACGCACCAGGATCTGAGGTAAAAAACCAGGAGCCGGCACTCTCCGGGAGGGGACCAGGACACCTCGTCTTCACCTTTGTGTACATCTGAGGACGACTTTTTGCTCTCACAGACCAGCGTTGTCTGTGTTTCCCAGGCAACACATGCTGGGAAAGCAGGTTTAACTACTACGGTGGATTGTCACTACTGCTTAGAAGTACACGGTGGTGGTGTTCTTACTTTGAAAGGACTTGAAAATCTCCTTGATGTCATTTGCATAGACTGAGTCTTTCTGAGCGCAGCTTTTTACAGGAATATCTTTGAGAGTCAAGGCTGCCTTTGTTTCTGCTCTCGTGTTGACACATCCTGATCCTACGTTAAACTTATCCTTGAGGTTGATGCTTCTGAGACTGGAGTTGGCACCCTCCTGTCTCAACGTCCTACCTCTGAGAGCACTATGCATCCTTGTGGCTACTTTTCCAAGAAACTGTCACCTGCAGGGTACTATTACTAGATTGGTGACAGCTGTTAGCGATCATTTTAGCCCTGAAAGAAAGAATGGAGGCATCTCCTCGAAGGTACCACTGTGCCGATTCTCATTCTTACTGACCACAAGAATCTCACATTCTTGTGAGGCTAAACGCCTCTCTCCCAGAAAGGCTCGGTGGGCTCTTTTGTCTAGTTTCAATTACATTGTCTCATTCTTACCCGGTACTAAGAATGTAAGGGCTGACTTTTGTCACAAAAATTTTCCTCCACTTCCAAGATGGAGTCGTTTCCGGTTCCTGCGATTCCTCCTGATCGTATTCTGGCTATGGTTTGCACCAGTCTCACTTCTCCTTTGGGTGACAAAATTCTTGCTGCTTAGGTTCATGCTCCTCCTGAGAAACCTTGTGACCGCTGCTTTGTCCCAGAGCATCTCCATACTGCCATGCTCCAGACTTACCATTCTCCCAAGGCTGCTGGCCACCCTGGGAAGAATCAACTCTTTTGGGCCATTTCCCAACAATTCTGGTGGCCTAGTCTACGTGCTGATGTAACTGCCTTCATAGCTGCCTGTTCAGTGTGTGCTCAGAGTAAGACTCCACGACACCTTGCAGTGGGCCTCCTACAACCCATACCCAATGGAAAGAGGTCCTGGACCCACCTGTCTATGGATTTCATTGTGGAGTTACCCAACTCCCAGGGCAACACTGTTATCCTTATGGTGGTTGACCGGTTCTTGAAAATGTCTCATTGAATTCCACTTAAGAAGTTGCCCACTTCTAAGGAACTGGCTTGAATTTTTTGCTCGGGAGATCTTTCGCTTACATGGGCTACTCAAGGTGATTGTCTCAGATGGGGTAGCCAGTTTGTGTCCTGGAGAGCCTTTTGTGCACAGTTGGGAATTCAGCTTGCTTTCTCCTCTACTTATCACCCGCAGTCTAATGGGGCCGCAGAATGAGCCAATCAGTTCTTGGAGCAATTCCTACGTTGCTATATTTCTGACCATCATAACAACTGGTCAGACCTCTTACTGTGGACGGAGTTTGCTCACAACAGTGCCTTGAATTCTGCTTCCCGATTGTCCCCATTTATGGCAAACTATGGTTTCCAACCTTCCATGTTGCCTGACCCATTTGTTCCGCAGAGTATTCCTGCGTTAGAGAACATCTGTGGTCTTCGTTCCACTTGGGCAAAAGTCAAGGAGGCTTTGCGACATGCTAATGATAAGTACAGACTCCATGCTGACCGCAGACGCATGCCTTTCTACCAGGTTGGGGACAGGGTCTGGCTGTCATCTCACAACCTCCCACTTCGTGTTACCTCTCTGAAGTTTGCACTTGCTGGGTATTTATACTACAGCTGCTAATAAAATCAGGTGATGCCTGTCTGCAGAAGGTAATACCTGCTCCATACTGCCAGGATTCCTCCGCTGGTGGACACCAGTACTGTGGCCCAAAGATGACAAAATACCAGCAGGAAAAAGCTCTTCTGACAGCTCCAAACTGCTGGTGGACCTCAGTACTGCACGCCAAATGATCGATATTACCAGTGGAGGGGACCTTTCCTGACATAATGGATAATCGGTATATTTTACCTCGCATGCGTTCTATTGCAAGAGACTGAACCGGAATCTGGCCTGGGCTTTTCAAGCCTCTGTGGCAGGCTTGGTTCCGGTCCGGATGTTATGGTCCACTTGAGTCCACGCTCAGGTGGACTTTAAATGAGCATGAAGTTTACAACACTTTAAATACAAGATGCAGATACCTACTAGTGAAATATTCCGATATAACTGTAACGACACTCCGAGAATGTAAGGGGTTATAGCCGTTTAGGACATTCCATTTCCGAACACAAAAGGCAGCTACCGAACACCCTAATCAGCCAAACAAGAAACCCATACGAATAATTCTTCCCCCCCCGACCCGGCTTGATCCTTCTCGGGTCAACTTGGGGGATGTCCGGAACTAGGGGGCCGGAGAGACGTCCATTTGCCGGTGTTCTGCCAAGAAAGTTCCGCTCGGCGGATAAGTTCCCCCCTCTACTGCGCAGGCGCTGCGCCTGCACAGTAGGATCCAGCGGAAATAGCCGAAGCGGAATAGCTGAAAATCAGCTGTACACGGCGCCTGTAAGAGGGCCCCTCGCGGGCTCGCTTCGCTCGCCACGCTTCAGGCACGGCCTCGCTTTGCTCGGCTCTTTTAGATTCCCCCTCTAGGTCCACTTGGATGGTGGGAAAGGAACCTGGACCTAGGGCGCAGGCGCCGTGTACAGCTGATTGAAGCGTTTGAGCTTCGGCTATCTCCGGCGGCTGACAGTAGTTCGTACTGCGCAGGCGCTGCGCCTGCGCAGTACAGGGGGGGAACTTATCCGCCGAGGGAAATTTCTCGGCAAGACACCGGGACAACCCATCAGCATTGCCATTTTGGTTACCGGGTTGGTAGCTGATGGTCAATTTGTAAGGTTGCAGGGCTAAGCTCCACCGCAGCAACCTGCCATTGTCTCCTGAGACCTGGTTAAGCCAGACCAATGGGTTGCGGTCGGTGACTAATGAAAATTCCTGTCCATACAAATAAGGGTTCAACTTTTTAAGAGCCCAGACCAGGGCCAAGCACTCCTCCTCCACTGCCGCATAGCTCACTTCCTGGGGTAATAGCTTTCTGCTCAGGTATGCGACAGGGTGTTCTCTCCTCCATCCTCCCATATTTGGCTCAGCACAGCCCCCAATCCAAACATGGAAGCGTCTGTGTGGACAAGGAAAGGTTTGTTAGGTACTGGGGCGGCCAAGACAGGGGCATTTACAAGTGCTTGCTTGAGGGCTAGAAAACGCAGCTTCACAAGCTGGAGACCACAGGACCTGCCTAGGTAAATTATTTTTTCGTCAGGGGCTTGGCGGTAGCACTATAATCAGGGACAAAACATCTGTAGTACCCTGCAGTCCCCAAGAAGGCTAATACCTGGGTCTTAGGGGTGTGGGCCAGTTAGCTACTGCCTCTACCTTGGCTGGCTCTGGTCTCTGGTTCCCACACCCTACTCTGTGTCCCAGGTACTGCACCTCCGCCATACCTAGATGGCACTTGTCTGGTTTCAAGGTCAGGCTTGCGGCCCAAATCTTGTCCAGAACCACCCCTATGTGAACCAGGTGCTCCTCCCAAGACCCACTGTAGATTGCAATGTCATCCAGGTATGCACATGCAAAATCCTGAAAACCATCAAGGAGCCTATCCACCATACATTGGAAGGTAGCCAGGGCATTTTTCATCCCGAATGGCATGACCTTAGACTGGTACAGGGCAAACGGGGTAACAAATGCCGACTTGGGGATAGCATCCTCAGCCAGGGGAATCTGCCAATAGCCCTTACACAGGTCTTTTGTAGTTAAATAACGTCCCCTGGCTATACGATCTAGCAGTTTGTCTACCCTGGGCATCGGGAAGGCGTCAGTGGTGGTCGCCTGTAGTCCACGAAGAACTGGGTAGTTCTGTCTTAGACACCAGGACTACAGGCAAGGCCCAAAGGCTGTCAGAGGGCTCAATGACTTCTAACTGAGTCATATCCTGCATCTCCTTCCACATTCCTTCTCAGACTGCTTCAGGGATACGGTGGGGGGGGGGGGGGGGGGCTGTCGAAGGGGTGCTTGTTCAGGGGTCTCTACCTTATGCACAGCCAGGGTCGTGTAGCCCGTTTTTTTTCGGAGAAAGTCGCCCGTTTCTCCCACAGAAGCAGTTTAGCCTGTTCCTTCTTTGTGGGGCTTAACCAATCCCCCTAGCTGTACAAGACTAATGAGGTCAGTCTGGGGGTCCCTCTCTAGTAAGTCAGGGATGGGTAAACTTTCGGAGTCGTCCGCAGCAGGGGCACATACTACAGAAACATCCTTCTGCCATTTCTGATACTCCTTCAGCATGTTCACATGAAAGGTTCTCTGGATTCTTTCATCTGCACAGCTGGCACGAACATAGGTAGCATCACATACCTGGGTTGCTACTTTATACGGGCCCTGCCAAGATGCCTGCATCTTGTTGGTCTTCACAGGCTTGAGCACCAAGACCTTCTGCCCAACCTGGAAGATACACTGTCAGGCCCCCCCCGATCATACAATCTCTTCTGTCTGCCCTGGGCCGCCTGGAGATTCTCCCTTACCATCAGAGACAGTTGCTCCATGCGGTCCCTGAGTTCCAGAACTTAGGGCACTATGGGGGTCCCCTCCTGCTCTGTCTCTCCCTCCCAGTGTCCTATAATGAGATTGAGGGGTTCACGGACCCTTCTCCCATAGAGAGACTCTAGACTCTAGAGAGATCGGGCCCTCCCGATCATACAATCTCTTCTGTCTGCCCTGGGCCGCCTGGAGATTCTCCCTTACCATCAGAGACAGTTGCTCCATGCGGTCCCTGAGTTCCAGAACTTAGGGCACTATGGGGGTCCCCTCCTGCTCTGTCTCTCCCTCCCAGTGTCCTATAATGAGATTGAGGGGTTCACGGACCCTTCTCCCATAGAGAGACTCGAAGGGAAAGGACCCAGTAGACCCCTGGGGTACCTCTCTGTACGCAAATAACAGGTGAGGCAGGAATCTCTCCCTGTCTCTGCAAGCGTCCTAAAAGGTCCTCAGCATTTGGCTGAGGGTCCCGTTAAAGTGCTTGTAGAGACCATTAGTCTGGGGGTGTTAAGGTGAGCTCAGCAAGGGCTTAATATTGCACACCTTCCACAACTGCTGGGTGAGCACAGCGGTAAACTGGGTTCCCTGGTCTGAGAGAATCTCCTTAGGGAACCCCACTCTAGTAAATATCTTAACCAGGGCATCAGCTACCGTCTGCTTCAATGTTGGACATAGCTACTGCCTCTAGGCAACGGGTGGCGTAGTCCACCACAGTGAGAATATACTTCTTCCTGGATGGACTGGGCCTGGCCAAGGGACCCACAATGTCAACGGCTGCGCGGTAAAAGGGCTCCCCAATAATAGGCATGGACATAAGTCTGGCCTTAGGGTGGTCCCCCCCGCTTACCCACCCATTGACATGTGTCACACGTTTTGCAGTACTGTCGGACATCCTGGTTAAAATTGGGCCAGAAAAAATTCTGTGTAATTCTATGGGCTGTGCGACGGGACCCTAGATGTCCTGCTAGTGGTACATCATGCATGATTCGCAGAATCTCCAGCTGGTATTTCTTAGGTACCACCAGCTGTCGTTTCTGCGAAGGGGCTTTACTTCTCGGGGATGGCTTAGGGATCCTATACAGTCTTTCCCCCACCCATTCATAAAGCTCCCCATCTATATCGCTTTCTTGAGTATCTGCCTTAGCCCTATACTTATGTAAGGCCGGGTCCTCCCGGGTTTCCCTCCCGAATGCCTCTGGGGTATCCCAGCCTAGGGGAGCCTGGTCTAAGGTACATGTCGAGGAAGATAGTCTTACCTGGGTCTCAGCAGCAAGCAGGCTGGTTCCAACAGCACGGTCTGGGCATGGGTATTCACTGGGTTGGCTTCAAATCATTCCCCAGTAGTACATCTGCTGGCAAATCCTTCATCACCCCCACATTCACGTGTCCCGAACCAACCCCCCAATCCAGGTGAACACGGGCAACATGTAGCCGGAAAACGGTGCCTCCTGCTACCCTTGCAGCTACAGTGTCTCCGGTGTGTTGGCTCTCTGGGATAAGGTTCTTCTGTAGTAGGGTCATGGTGGCGCCAGTCTGCCTGTGTTGCTGCCTGTTGTCCTGGTTAGCTGCTTGTATGGGATCAGCCTTGTGCAGGACGCCCCAATGTTCCTCCTCAACGCAGTGAGCCGCAGACATGGATGTGCAGGGATTCACCCCTGCTGGCTTTCTCCACGACTGGGACTGCCTGGCTGGATTCAACAGACAGTCTGGCTTTTTATGCCCTAGCTGTTTACACCCGAAACACCTGATGGGTTGTGAGTAGTCCTGGGAGTTGAACCTGGGCTGCTGAGAATAAGTGGCCGCTGGAGGTGGTGCCGCTGATCGATAATCCACCCGAGCTGTTGTCTGGACCACAGGGGAATCCAGTTTGCGGGCGTCTGTGTATTCGTCCGCCAGGCGAGCTGCTTCAGGCAAGGTGAAAGGTTTTCAGTCCCAACCCACTCTGACTTCTGGGGACAGCTTGTCATAGAAGTGCTCCAGCAGGAACCTCTTCCCCGGATACTGCTTGGCATTCAGCGACCCAGTGGGATGCCGTGCGGTGTAGGCGGCATGTCCACTCGGTATATGAATCTCCAGTCTGCTTGCTTGTCTCTCAGAACCGCTTCTGTATGCCTTTGGTGCTTCTTTTACCAGCCCATAGTTCATAATCTCCTCATCTGGGATGATCCTGAACGCTTCACTGGCCTGGCTGGACAATTTCGCAGACAAGATGGTAACCCATTCCTCTGTGGGCACATTGCCACTCAAAATCGGCAAGGTACCCAGCATCTCCCCTTCTGTTGCGATGAAATTTTTAAAAGCAGCAAAATGTACCTTTCTCCTTTCATTTGGTGCTGCTGTGACTCCTGCTGCTGCAGCACCTCTTTTGCTGTAGCCAATTTGCCTCCACAGCCGCTATAGCTCGGTCTATGATCGCCGCTGTAGGTTTAGGGCCATAATGTGCCAGCGATCAAAACTTGCCACTTCGGGAGTCCTGTCTGTTACACTGGGCCTTTCGGCTCTATCCATTTTGACTAGTTCTGCGATAATGTCCCTCTTCTTATGGTTGTTGGCCGGTCGGCCCCGGTTCTCCAGTAAGTCCTCAAGGGTAGAGCATTTTAGCCGTTCATACTGTGCTTCCATTGGCCTGTGTCCTCTTGTAGCTGTCCTGGGCTGTGGGAATCATCCCGCTGCTTGCCAACAATTGTAACGACACCCTGAGTATGAAAGGGGTTAAAGCCGTTTAGGACATTCCATTTCCGAACACAAAGGCAGCTACCGAACACTCCAATCAGCCCGAACAAGAAACCCATACAAGCGACACTTTTTTGAAAAAAAAAATTGATCACTTTTATTCCTATTACAAGGAATGTAAACATCCCTTGTAATAGCAATATGACATGACAGGTCCTCTTAATAGTGAGATATGGGGTCAATAAGACCCCATATCTCACCACTAGGCTGGGAAGCCTAAAATTAAAAAAAAAAAAAAAAAAATTAAAAAATAAAACGATCGCCGCTTCCAAGCCGAAGCGGCGCCGTTTTTTTAAATGTCAAGCCCGGCCTCCGACGATCATAGAGACTCCGGGGACCATCTGGTCCGCCGGAAATCTCTATGATCTACATCCGGCGCCGGCGGATCCACTCTCCGCCTCACCGATCGTAACAGTGAGTCGGAGCAGGTACCGGAGGGCGGCGGGAGGGGGGGGGGACGTCCCCTCTCACCTCCCATAGGAATGATCAAGCGGCGGAACGGCCGCTATGATCGTTCCTATGGTGTAGAGATTCACCGGCTGAAACCGGCAATATCTGAATGATATCTGTAACTACAGGCATCATTCAGATATACCTGCTCAAAGCCTCAAAGCTTGGTATTGAAGTGGTTAAAGAAAATCAATGTTCCAGAAATGAAAAACAAAAGTAGTTTCCCTCGCGGGGGGGGGGGGGGGGTGTTCACCATCAGCTTTAAACAAAAAGGATATTTAGCCTCCTGGCTTACACATGCAGCATTGCAAACAAAATACCGAGCCACCTGGCTCTCTTCAGCAGCAGACACCACTGCTCAGGCTCCCACATGGAGCTCTGCTGACTACTGTCAGCGACCTCAGACTCAGGTCTCTGGCTTTTACCTTACAGCCTGCACTCTCTGGATACTTCAGTGCACTCCTGCACTCTTTGGGTTCTCCCTTGCAATCCTGGACTCCTGGAGACCTCCTGTCTCTCTGGGTGGAGCCCAGAATCATGGTCCTGACTCTGCTATCAGGCCCACACACACCTGAACAATCAGTGTGACGGTGAGTCCCAAAACCTGGACACAGGACTGGGGATTTCATCCCACCTGGATCTCTAAGAAATCCCCAGGCTCCAGGTCCCAAAATGGACCTTACTAAATAATGAGGAAACTGAAAAGCCAGTTTCCTCTCAAACAAGCAAATACCCTGGAGTCCTTCAACCTGCCTGGTTGAGAATCCTGGACCAATACACTGGTGGGGTACCACACTATCACATATCCCCTCCCCCTTGTTTCGACCCAGAGGGTGGAACACACCAGTACAACCTCCTCACTTTGGCATGACCATGCAAGCTACCACCCACATGGGCCAAATCTTGTCCCATCAGGTGACTTTCTCCACGTCCCCTTGCTACATTTACTCGGGCTCTACAAAAACACTTCCATGCCTTTTTACGTGTACGCTTCCAAAAGTGATGTCTTTCTATTTCCCTTGGGCCTACACTAGCCACCTTGACAGTAGGGAGTTTACTAATCTTGTTATAAAGTGCTCCCTTAATGTCCACTAGACACCCTTTTTCTCTTTAAATTAATTTGGAAGGAATCCGATTTTTAAACCCTTGTTTAGTGATAAGCAGGGGCTCTTTTATTGAGGTGACACTGGTCCCTCTCTGCGCTCTATGTACGGGCACCCTCTTACCGGCCAAACTCAGCGTCACTTATTTCCTGTACACTGCATGCTTCCTTTTGTCAGTTTCATCACTAACATCCTCATATGACTGCAGTCCCATCCTAGTCTCGCTCTGAAGGACATCCTGACTGGCTTGCCACTCTGAGGTTTTTACGTCCTGTGACACCTTGCTGCGCTTTGGGCTATTTCCTTCCAACCATTGTTTACCACGGTTCTTCTCAGACCTTAGAAAATCTTCCCCAGACCTACCCTCCTGAACCTGTAGGGGGCCCAATTCTGCTGTATCTTTTACCTCTGTGTCAATCATACCATTCCCTATCTCATTAAATTTTTCAGGGTTTGCTACAACCAGATCAACTTGACCAAGACCATCAGGTCTGCCATTATTTTTGTTGTCACCCATGGTAACCAAACCATCAAAAATTGACAATGCGCTGCATTTTTCATCACGGTCAGAAATATCAATGCGTTTGTCATATTTCATTTCATTCATGTTCGGCAGGGCAGTGTCTGAAGAGAAACTGCACCCAGCGGAGGGGTTGTCTATGGCAGCTTCACTATACACCAACTCCACTGGCATGAGATCCTCTCCCAACAACTGTCCTGACTCCTGATCATCATCGCATAAAACATTTGGACCTGTGACTACAATCACTTCATGTATTGCTGTGCCATCTGGCACTTCCACCCACACCAGCTCATTTGGCTTGGCATTATCCATTACCACATCATTAGGCCCTTTGTGGATCACAGACATGACCTCTTCTGTGCGTTCGCCCTTACTTGGCGTTTCAATCTCATGAGCAACATCATCTGCAGTAGCAAGTGCAGCCTTGCATATAAATGGCTCTGCAGGTCCTTCATCTGGCACCGCAGAAATCATGTCTGCTCCACTTTTACCAACAGAGGCCTTTTCCAACAAAGCCAACAGGCTTTTTGTCTACCTGTCCCAGTCTGTTATCTCTGTGCTCCCATAGGTACCACGCAGTACCGTTCCTACTGCGCAAGGAGACCCAGAGGGACAGAGTGGTTCAGCAACAGACACATTGCACATATCACTTTGGTTCACAGAAGATTGTGGCACTAAATTTTTAACCATAGCAGACTGCAATACCACACCTTCACCACCTTACTCTAGTGGTGCTTCATTAAACGCATGAACGCTTTCATATCTGTCATTGCCAGACTGCATTAACCCATTTCCACCATGAGGGTTTCAAACATTTCAGTTTTAAACATTTAACATCCTGTCATCACCATGTTCAGGTACCCACTTATCCCTCAGAGCAGCACCATATTTGTCCCAGGCAACCTCCGGCTCCAAAACGCAGAGCTCCCTGGGGGTTTCTAGGGACACCTCTGTGGCATTCATCACTGTTGCTAGGGGAGATGGCACATCTTTTATCACATTCATAGCAATGTTTTTACCTCTAGTGAGCTGCACTAGCTCATTAGCAACTGGACCATCAACTTTAGCCAACACAATATTAGCAGTTTTACCCATCACACTGTCACATTCAAGTTTACCACTTGCCTCCCCACTGGACAGGGCACTGCAGCGAGGCAAGTCCTTTTCCACACAGACAGTGGATCTCCCATTTGGGGGTCACCTCCTCTCCAGTGTGCACAGTCACATACTCAGTCCCTTCTATGCATTTACCAGCACCAGTCTTACCCATCAACGTAACAGGAGTTGGCATATTCACTTGAGTACGTGGTCTATCCTTTGTTGCACTTTCACTGGTCAACTCTCCCTGGTGGCCATGGGATGAAATTGCAGCAGCCATTTCTGACTCCGTAGCACCCCCTGCAGGCACAACGGTACTTCCTCACTGCTGCCAGAGGTGACTGAAAACATTTTTAAACAGGAACCTGGGCTTTCAGAAAAAGACTTGACCAGTAGCACTATCACCAGCTATGTTCTACAACCTGGGACAAGAAAAGATTCCATACCCCAGTTGACCACATTCCAGGCATGGTACATTTCTGCACATATCTTTAGTGGGTCGCTGCTCCACATCTCCAATGTAGCTCCTCCTCCTGGTTAACACCCGATCTCTCGTTGCTAAGGGAGATGGCACTCTTCCAGCTGTACTTTGCTGACTCTCCCAAACAGCGACTTTGCGCTCCTTGTAGCATTGTTGCTTTCAACTTGCCTTGATCCTTTGTCACAATACGTTTCTCATGTGGGCCGCAGACATGACATCACCGCCGTTTCTATGGGCAACCACATACCTCTCAAACTTCCAGTCAGCCTGTTGGTCACTCCTGGCATTCAAATCAGGCTTCTCAAACATTGTTGCAGACCTTTGTCTGGCCATGTCACCTTGTCTTGGAGACTGAGACAAAGGGCACTTGGAGACAACGTGACCCCACTCTCTGCACCGCAAACAGCCCTCTTGCTTCAGAGCCTTAACAGGGCTTCCCCAATTGCATCCTCTTTCAAACTCTGCACATTGATAGCTGGCCTGCTTGCACCAGCGTTTGTCAGGGGCAACAGCATGCACTTTCCCTTTAACTGGAGTTGGTGAAGCAAAAAACAGCCTGCAATACTCGCCGGAAGGCTCAAACCCTTGCTTCATCTTCGCAGTTACTCCACAACACTTTTGCGCAGTCCAGCAACAAAATGGAGCACTGTCACTTTAAAGCACGTTGCTTTTTTCTTCACGCAAGCTTCCCTCACCTGCACACACAGATTGTGCTGTCTCATATAAAGCAGATGAACTCACTTTTTCCCCCCTCACCTTCCAGGACAGCTACTTGAGAGATGATCGGCTCCGCCCTCTACAGAAAACACAAATCAGATAGAATTTAAAAGGCCCCTCCTTTTCCTCTGGCCCTCAGTTGTTTTGTGTTTCCAGTCCCTCCTATTAGCACCGACATGTTTGTTCTTTTCTTATGGTCTGGTAACTGTGGTTGGTGGACCCCCCTTCTCTGGTTTCAACCAGGACTAGTTGTGGCCAAGTCCTGGATGATGGTCTGTACCAGAAGGGTTTCCTATTTCTAAGGGTTACTTGCCTTTGTAAAATGGTGGCAACTCCCTTCCTTTCCCCAGCGCTGATGTGTGGAACTGTGTCCTCCTAATTGCTTCATTCCGGTGTACCAAGATGGCGTCAAGAGGACTTCCGGTGATGCAGCAAGATGGCGCCGGAACCGGAAGTCACATGACGCACTTCCAGACGCCGAGTTTTTATAAGGAGCATGGTGTGGAGACACTGAGGACATGCTGCAGGGGAATGGTCTGCTAAAAACGCCATTCTAGGCACAGTTTTTGCGGTACAGCAGCAGTCTTCTCTGCGACCGTTCTCCGCTTGCTTCATGGAGCCTGAGGACACGTCTGCTCGTATTGAACCAGCGGCAGTATCCGGGTCCCATACTGCCCCCAAAGTAAGCCCTGGTCTGTGGATAGCTACAGCAAGGGACTTCTTTTGTATGGATCCTTTTTATTCATGGCCCTTGTTTCTGCTCTCTTCTAGGCCAAACCGGTGAGGAAGAAATGTGGGAACTGTAGAGCCAGGCTCTCTGATAGTTTTAAAAAGCTATTTTGTGTGGATTATATCCCACCCAGAGCTAGTTCAGAGTCTTCCTCCTCTAAGGAGTTAAGGACTTCTATGAAGGAGGTAGTGGATTCTTTCCGGTCACTGAATGACAGGGTTGCTAGTATAGGCCCTCCCTCTTCTAGTCCCATAGCTCAAGATCCTTCAACCTCTGCCAGGTCCCTTCCCTTATTAGTATCTGAGACTATTAGTTCACGCAATACCAGAGGCGTTGCTATGGGGGTGCGGGGGGTGCGGCCCGCACCGGGTGACACCCACCAGAGGGGTGACACCGGGGCCGCCGCTAAACACTACTATAGATTGCCTCAGAGCGGTGCGAGCAGGGCATCCAGCAGTGCGGGAGAAGGCTGCCTATAACACTCCCCCTTCAGGTTAAGCTGTCACTCGGAGATCTCCAATATCTCCGAGGCAGCCGAAGTTGGTGGGCGGAGCTGGGGGTGTGGCCACGCCGCCTCCTCCACTCCTCCCACAGACTCCTTCACACTGGCTGATCCCGCAGCTGAAGGAGATAGTGGGCGGAGCTGGGTGTGTGGCCGCGCCACCTCCTCCACTCCCTCCACTCCTCCCACAGACCCCTTCACACTGGCTGATCCTGCAGCTGAAGGAGATAGTGGGCGGAGCTGTGGGTGTGGCCGCGCCGCCTCCTCCACTCCTTCCACAGACCTCTTCACACTGGCTGATCCCGAGGTTCATCTGCAGGAATGAGGCATGCTGTAAGTTACTGCACAGCACACTCTCACTGCATAGAGTCCTAACCTGCCCTGTGACACCCCAACCTGCTCTATACTACCCCAACCTGCCCTGCGCCAGTCATCCAAACCTGCTCTATACCACCCCAACCTGACCTGTGTTACCCACACCTGCCCTATACCACCCCAACATGCCCTGTGCTACCCCAACCTGCCCTGTGATACTCCAACCTGCCCTGTGCCACCCCAACCTGCCCTATAGCACTCCAACCTGCCATGTGCCACCCTAACCTGCCCTGTACCACCCCAACTTGTCCTGTGCCATTTCAACCTGCCCTGTGCCACCCCAACCTGCCCTATACCACTTCAACCTGCCCTGTGCCACCCCATCTGCCCTATACCACTTCAACCTGCTCTGTACCACCCCAACCTGCCCTGCCACCCCAACCTGCCCTATACCACTTCAACCTGCCCTGTACCACCCCAACCTGCCCTGTGCCACCCCAACCTGCCCTATACCACTTCAACCTGCCCTGTACCACCCCAACCTGCCCTGTACCACTTCAACCTGCCCTATACCACTTCAACCTCCCCTATACCACCCCAACCTGCCTTGTACCACCCCAACCTGCACTATACCACCCTAACCTGCCCTGTGCCACCCTAACCTGCCCTGTACCACCCCAACTTGTCCTGTGCCACTTCAACCTGCCCTGAGGAACCCCAACCTGCCCTATGCCACTCCAACCTGCCCTGTAACGCTCCAACCTGCCCTGTGCCATCCCAAACTGCCCTGTACCACCCCAACTTGCCTTTTACCACTCCAACCTGCCCTGTACCACCCCAACTTGCCTTTTACCACTCCAACCTGCCCTGTACCACCGCAACCTGCCCTGTACCACCCCAATCTGCCAATATACCACTCTAACCTTCCAATATACCACCACAACCTGCCCTATACCACTCCAACCTGCCCTGTGCCACCCTAACCTGCCCTGTACCACCCCAACTTGTCCTGTGCCATTTCAACCTGCCCTGTGCCACCCCAACCTGCCCTATACCACTTCAACCTGCCCTGTGCCACCCCATCTGCCCTATACCACTTCAACCTGCCCTGTACCACCCCAACCTGCCCTGTACCACCCCAACCTGCCCTATACCACTTCAACCTGCCCTATACCACCCCAACCTGCCTTGTACCACCCCAACCTGCCCTATACCACCCCAACCTGCCCTATACCACTCCAACCTGCCCCGTGCCACCCTAACCTGCCCTGTACCACCCCAACTTGTCCTCTGCCACTCCAACCTGCCCTGAGCCACCCCAACCTGCCCTGAGCCACCCCAACCTGCCCTATGCCACTCCAACCTGCCCTGTGCCATCCCAACCTGCCCTGTACCACCCCAACTTGCCTTTTACCACTCCAACCTGCCCTGTACCACCCCAACTTGCCTTTTACCACTCCAACCTGCCCTGTACCACCCCAATCTGCCAATATATCACCCATACCTTCCAATATACCACCACAACCTGCCCTATACCACCCCAACCTGCCACTATACCACCCTATACTACCCTAACCTGCCACTATATCACCCTACACTATAATTTACAGGGGCCGGTTTGGGGTGCGTCCCATGACTGTGCGCTACATGCAGGGTACTGGGCAGCCTAGACATGAGGGGGGTGACACCATGTTTTACCGCACCAGGTGACACCAACCCTAGTGACGCCACTGCGCAATACCTCTGATCTGGAGGAAGGTAAGAATTCAGTCTCTTCATCTGATGAAAAGTCTGCATCAGAGGAAGATACAGGTAGCTCATCCAAGTATCTCTTTCCAGTTGAGGATATTGATGAACTATTAAAAGCAATTTATACCTCAGAGCAGATTGAGATGCCACAGCATGCTCAATCTGTGCAGGATAAAATGTATAGGGGCCTTCAAGGATGGAAATCTAGAACCTTTCCAGTACATCAGTCTCTTAGAGACATGATTCTATCTGAATGCAAAGAACCTGAAAAAAGGTTTTTCCAATCCAGAGGACACAAAAGAAGATTTCCTTTTCAGCCTGACTTTGAGGAGGTTTTCTTTAAGTGTCCTAGATTAGATGCCCCTATGTCGCAGGTGTCCAAAAGATCAGATCTTTCTTTTGAGGATTCTGGGGTCCTTAAGGATCAAATGGATAGGAAGGCCGACTCATTGCTGCATAGGGCCTGGGATGCTTCAGCTTTTTCTTTAGGCCCAGCGGTAGCATCTACCTGTGTGACTAGAAATTTAGACGTATGGGTTCAGCGTCTAGATGATCTTCTGGCATCTGACACCCCCAAGGAAGAGATTAGAGAATCCCTCCCACTCATTGCCAAGTCAGTCGCCTTCTTAGCTGATGCAGCAGCAGATTCAGTGAAATCCGCAGCTAGGGCTTCTGCTCTCATTAATTCAGCTAGGCGAGCTATCTGGTTTAAATCTTGGGAAGGTGACCTTATCTCCAAAAATAAGCTCTGTGGCATTCCTTTAGAAGGCAAACTGTTGTTTGGTTCTTCCTTAGAAGAAGTCTTATCTCGTTCCTCTGAGAAAGGTAATCGATTCCTTTCTTCCCAAAGGAATAAGCCCCAGAATAAGAGGCCTTTTCGTGGCTTCCAAAACAAGGCTAATTTTAAAGCCAACAGGCAACAGCATTTCATCAAGGAATGGGCAGAGATTTCCACCAATTCCTTCATCCTTCAAACTCTGGTAAATGGTTACAGATTGGAGTTCAAAAATCCCCCCCCCCCAGAGGTTTTTTTCTTACCCACCTGCCGAGAGACCAAGAGAGATGGCAAGCCATGTTAAATTTGATCTCTGTGTGGAAAACAGAGGGAGTTATTCTCCTGTCCCAGAAGATCAGAAGTTCCGGGGATTTTATTCTCACGTCTTTCTGGTCAAGAAGCTTCCGGCGGGGAGGAGCTGATACCCAAGATGGCCGCTCAGTAAGCTAGAGTGGCAGACACGCTGACATGCTCCAGAGGCCAGACACGCTGTAAGGCTGCAAGCTGCGGGGAGCTGACATACATCCGCAGTCTGGTTTACAAAAGACGGGCACAGATAACAGAATCGGGGAAGACCGGAGAAAAGCTCTACCTGTGGAGTGCTGGGTGAGGGACCGAAGACCGAACCACGGGGGCGCACAGCCATAAGGGTGCCTGGCGGGTCTGCACACGCAGACGGCAGATTCGGCAGTGACGGCTCGATGGCGGGAGCACGCGGCGCGGGAAGGTCTTGAGGATCAAGCCGGCAGAGATCAGGAGGCTAGGAGATCCCCACACCTTGCTACGTGATATGAGGAAAACCTTACCAGGCAAGACTATCACTATATGGAGCTGGTAAGATAAATAAATGTGCCAGTAACTGGATTTGTATGGACATATAAGATATCTGCAAGACAACACATAGGAAGACTATGGTAACCCCTATATTTCATAGACTGTCATTAACAAGTGGCTACTTTGCCTGAAATAATATGATAGCTGACTTGTGGATTTGATTGTGTGGCTTATGGGAGGAAAGCTCAATTAATGTTTAAAGGATAATAAGGAAGATATATAAGCATAAGGAGAATTGAAATCCTGAAGTTGACCGGAGGGAGTATTGGGGGAGAAAAGGACATGAGAAAGGCAAAGCAAAATTTAAGATAAGAGGCTACATACGGTATTACTCCCTCATAGTATATATCAAAGGCCAGACGAGGGATTTCAACCCTTGGATTATAAGTTTTTTACAAAGAAAGGGGCTAGAGAGTCTAGAGCAAAGGGAGGTGGTTTGTAAATATCGGTAAAATATGGCGCCCAAAAAGGGAAATAAAACACCACAACCCCAGAAAAATAAGAAAGATAAAGAGGAGGGTAAAAGTAAAAACCCCACCAGGACACAAACTACACAAACGGCTGATATCAAGGAGATATTTCAACAACTACAGCTACAATCTCCCCGCGCAACACAAGCCATACAAACGCCACAAGACATTTCAAATATAGCGGAAATTTCAGGGGCATCTAGATCATCAGGGGAAATACAACCACAACACCCCAGAAGTAGTTCACTATTAGACACCACAGGCTCGGGTAGTGATCCAAAAGAATTGGAAAAAGTGAATTGGGATATGAGAAAATATATCCAATCCCTGCCAACCAGGGAAGATATGGACCAATATGTGTTTAGATTGGAGAATTCATACAAAATGGAGCTACTTGAGCTTAAGGAGTCTATTAAAAACACACAAGAAAAAACAGTCGCACTAGACACTAAAGTCTCGAAAGTTGAGCAGGAATCAAGGAAGTTAAAGGAAAATATGCAAAAACAAGGAAAACAAATTCATCAGCTAATTAACAATATTGATGAGCAAGAAAATAGAAGCAGGAGATCCAACATTAGAATCAGAGGTTTAAAAGAGGATGTTGGGGCCAAAGAGCTAATAATCACTCTGCAAAAGATCTTCCAAGAATTAATTCCGGGGATAGAAGCAAAGGATTTGATAATTGATCGGGCCCATAGAACAGCAGGAATTAGAAGACGGGATCCTAGCATGCCACGAGATGTTGTCTGCAAGATGCATTATGCTCATATAAAAGACAGGATTATGTATGCCGCACGTCTGAAGAATTCTATCTTATATGAGGGTGCCGCAGTACAATTTTTTCAAGACTTGTCCAAATTTACACTAGACCGTAGAAGGGCGCTAAAGCCTCTAGTGGAACAGTTAACCACTTGAGCCCCGGACCATTATGCTGCCTAAGGACCAGAGGTCTTTTTCCAATTTGGCACTGCGTCGCTTTAACTTTTAATTGCGCGATCATGCAATGCTGTACCCAAACGAAATTTGCGTCCTTTTCTTCCCACAAATAGAGCTTTCTTTTGATGGTATTTGATCACCTCTGCAGTTTTTATTTTTTGCGCTACAAACGGAAAAAGACCGAAAATTTTGAAAAAAAATGATATTTTCTACTTTTTGTTATAAAAAAAATCCAATAAACTCAATTTTAGTCATACATTTAGGCCAAAATGTATTCGGCCACATGTCTTTGGTAAAAAAAATGTCAATAAGCGTATATTTATTGGTTTGCGCAAAAGTTATAGCGTCTACAAACTAGGGTACATTTTCTGGAATTTACACAGCTTTTAGTTTATGACTGCCTATGTCATTTCTTGAGGTACTAAAATGGCAGGGCAGGACAAAACCCCCACAAATGACCCCATTTTGGAAAGTAGACACCCCAAGGAAATTGCTGATAGGCATGTTGAACCCATTGAATATTTATTTTTTTTGTCCCAAGTGATTGAATAATGACAAAAAAAAAAAAAAAAAAAAAATATTTACAAAAAGTTGTCACTAAATGATATATTGCTCACACAGGCCATGGGCCTATGTGGAATTGCACCCCAAAATACATTCAGCTGCTTCTCCTGAGTATGGGGATACCACATGTGTGGGACTTTTTGGGAGCCTAGGCGCGTACGGGACCCCGAAAACCAATCACCGCCTTCAGGATTTCTAAGGGTGTAAATTTTTGATTTCACTCTTCACTGCCTATCACCGTTTCGGAGGCCATGGAATGCCCAGGTGGCACAAAACCCCCCCAAATGACCCCATTTTGGAAAGTAGACACCCCAAGCTATTTGCTGAGAGGCATGGTGAGTATTTTGCAGCTCTCATTTGTTTTTGAAAATGAAGAAAGACAAGAAAAAACATTTTTTTTTTTTCTTTTTTCAAATTTCAAAACTTTGTGACAAAAAGTGAGGTCTGCAAAATACTCACTATACCTCTCAGCAAATAGCTTTGGGTGTCTACTTTCCAAAATGGGGTCATTTGGGGGGGTTTTGTGCCACCTGGGCTTTCCATGGCCTCCGAAACTGTGATAGGCAGTGAAGAGTGAAATCAAAAATTCCTGAAGGCGGTGCTTGGTTTTCGGGGTCCCGTACGCGGCTAGGCTCCCAAAAAGTCTCACACATGTGGTATCCCCGTACTCAGGAGAAGCAGCAGAATGTATTTTGGGGTGTAATTTCACATATTCCCATGGCATGTTTGAGCAATATATCATTTAGTGACAACTTTGTCTCTTTCCCGCAACTTGTGTCGCAATATAAAATATTCCATGGACTCGACATGCCTCTCAGCAAATAGCTTGGGGTGTCTACTTTCCAAAATGGGGTCATTTGGGGGGGTTTTGAACTGTCCTGGCATTTTATGCACAACATTTAGAAGCGTATGTCACACATCACCCACTCTTCTAACCACTTGAAGACAAAGCCCTTTCTGACACTTATTGTTTACATGAAAAAGTTATTTTTTTTTGCAAGAAAATAACTTTGAACCCCCAAACATTATATATTTTTTTAAAGCAAATGCCCTACAGATTAAAATGGTGGGTGTTTCATTTTTTTTTTTCGCACAGTATTTGCGCAGCGATTTTTCAAACGCATTTTTTGGGGGAAAAACACACTTTTTTAAATTTTAATGCACTAAAACACACTATATTGCCCAAATGTTTCATGAAATAAAAAAGATGATCTTAGGCCGAGTACATGCATACCAAACATGACATGCTTTACAATTGCGCACAAACGTGCAGTGGCAACAAAATAAATACATTTTTAAAAGCCTTTACAGGTTACCACTTTAGATTTACAGAGGAGGTCTACTGCTAAAATTACTGCCCTCGATCTGACCTTCGCGGTGATACCTCACATGCATGGTGCAATTGCTGTTTACGTTTGACGACAGACCGCCGCTTGCGTTCGCCTTAGCGCAAGAGCAGGGGGCGACAGGGGTGCTTTTTTTTTTTTTCTTTATTATTTTTTTGCTTTTTTATCTTATTTTTAAACTGTTCCTTTCATTTTTTTTTTTTTTTTATCATTTTTATTGTTATCTCGGGGAATGTAAATATCCCCTATGATAGCAATAGGTAGTGACAGGTACTCTTTTTTGAAAAAATTGGGGTCTATTAGACCCTAGATCTCTCCTCTGCCCTCAAAGCATCTGACCACACCAAGATCGGTGTGATAAAATGCTTCCCCAATTTCCCAATGGCGCTATTTACATCCGGCGAAATCTAAGTCATAAAATGCTCGTAGCTTCCGGTTTCTTAGGCCATAGAGATGTTTGGAGCCACTCTGGTCTCTGATCAGCTCTATGGTCAGCTGGCTGAATCACCGGCTGCATTCTCAGGTTCCCTGTTGAGACAGGAGAGCCAGAGAAAAACACGGAAGACGGTGGGGGGGGGCATTCCCTCCCACGGCTTGTAAAGGCAGTCTAGAGGCTAATTAGCCGCTAGGATTGCTTTTACATGAAAGCCGACCGCTGGCTGAAAAGAATGATACCAAGATGATACCTAAACCTGCAGGCATCATTCTGGTATAACCACTCAAAGTCGTGAATGGCGTACCTGAAGACAAAAAAATGGTTAACAATAAAGCACAGTAAACGGTAAAGTATAAATAATTACATACCTGAAAAACAAACATGATAAAACATAATAACAATAAAACATTGCAGAATAGAATACAGTAAAAAAGAGCAGAACAATAGAGAGAGAGAATAGAGAGAGAGAACAATAAAACGACAACAATTTTTTTTTAATTTTATATATATTTTTTTTTTTACACTTTTTTTGTAACTAACTTTTATAACGGTAACCGGTTCCAGGTTCGGGTCTCTCAAAATGCGATGGCATCTTGGGAGACCCTGTGAAAGTGTGCCTAGTCTGTGCAATGCTGTACCCTACGCTAATACTCAACTAGTGAATGGTAGCGTTCAAAACATTCACCAATGCAAAGACCAGGATTGTCAGGACAGGAGGGACAATGATAGCGGGTGTCACACCTATATCCGTGCTTGCTGCAGACACGACATCTTTTTTGGGGGGGTTCGTTGGGTAGGGGTACTCGGGAGGACATAAAGAAAATGCCTCTCATGCAGCCGACTGCATTTGGTTGGGGATGTGAATGGGGGAAGTACGGGCGCTGCAGAAGTGGTGGGTTCCCAATTAGGATTGGCGAATGCAGCAGGAAGGGCACTATGGGCACGACGGGCCTGTGTTTGTCTTCTTGGTGGCAGCGGGACACTACTTGTGCTTGCCACCTCACCAGCTTGAACTGCACTTATGGGACTCGCCACGTCACCAAGTGTTACTGCAGTGCTGGTTTGACTACGACCGGGGTGTACTAGGCCGCTGGTGCTTGCCAGTTCACCAAAACGCTACCAAAAAAACTGTTAGCGATCGCAGGGATCAGGCCTGACTCTGCGAACGCTGCAGTTATGCGTTTAGTGTTTTGTAAGTGACAGTGATCGATCGATACTGCACTTGGGTGGGCTGGGCTGGGCGGAGGGGCAAAACGCAGGTGCTAGCAGGTATCTGGGCTGATCCCGCTAACACTGCGTTTTTGGGAACCCTAAACTGCTGGAGACGCTAGTATAGATCTGATCGGATCAGATATTGATCCGATCAGATACTATACCACTAAGGGAGGTGTATGGTGTGTGCGTGGGTGTTAGCGGTACTGGCGCTAACCTGACGCTGCCTGGGGCTGGTGCTTGCTAGTTCACCAAAACGCTACCAAAAAAACTGTTAGCGATCGCAGGGATCAGGCCTGACTCTGCGAACGCTGCAGTTATGCATTTAGTGTTTTGTAAGTGACAGTGATCGATCGATACTGCACTTGGGTGGGCTGGGCCGGGCCGGGCGGAGGGGCAAAACGCAGGTGCTAGCAGGTATCTGGGCTGATCCCACTAACACTGCGTTTTTGGGAACCCTAAACTGCTGGGGACGCCAGTATAGATCTGATCGGATCAGATATTGATCCGTTCAGATACTATACCACTAAGGGAGGTGTACGGTGCGTGCGTGGGTGTTAGCGGTACTGGCGCTAACCTGACGCTGCCTGGGGCTGGTGCTTGCCAGTTCACCAAAATGCTACCAAAAAAACTGTTAGCGATCGCAGGGATCAGGCCTGACTCTGCGAACGCTGCAGTTATGCGTTTAGTGCCTTGTAAGTGACAGTGATCGATCGATACTGCACTTGGGTGGGCTGGGCGGAGGGGCAAAACGCAGGTGCTAGCAGGTATCTGGGCTGATCCCGCTAACACTGCGTTTTTGGGAACCCTAAACTGCTGGGGACGCTAGTATAGATCTGATCGGATCAGATATTGATCCGTTCAGATACTATACCACTAAGGGAGGCGCATGCTGCGTGCGTGGGTGTTAGCGGTACTGGCACTAATCTGACGCTGCCTGGGGCGACGCATATCACCGCCGGGCGATCGGGGGGCTAAACCTTTATTCAGTAATAAACGGCGGGTTCCCTGACACTATAAAAAATAAACGAACTAACCAGCGTCACCCGTAACGGTTATACGGTGATCAGTGGTGAAAGGGTTAACTAGGGGGCAATCAAGGGGTTAAAACATTTATTAGATAGTATATGGGGGTCCCTGTCGCTATAAAATGCTGACGGCGAACCTAAATATTTACCTCACTAACTAGCGTCACCAGCGACACTAATACAGCGATCAGAAAAATGATCGCTTAGCAACACTGGTGACAGGGGGTGATCAAGGGGTTAAAACTTTATTAGGGGGGGGTTAGGGGGGTATCCTAGACCTAAAGGGGGGTAATACTCACTGTTCCAACACTGTAACTGTCACAAACTGACACCAATGCAGTAATCAGAAAAAAAAAACAAAAAAAAACAAAAAACTGCTGGTGTCAGTTTGTGACAGGGAGGGGGGGGGGTGATTGGGGTGGGATCGGGGGGCGATCGGGGGGGGGATCGGGGTGTTTTGTATGCCTGGCATGTTCTACTGTGTTGTGTAGTGTTGGTGCACTCACATTGAAGTCTTCTCTCCTCGGCGCTGCAACGGAATACCGAGCCGAGGAGAGATGACATCATTTCCTTTGCTGCTGTTTAGCATACAGCAGCAAAGGAAGTGATCTGATTGGCCGGCGGCGATCGCGAGGGGGGGGCCACGAACGGATGGCCTCCCCCTCATCTCCGATCGCCGGGGGACCAAACGGGACCGCCTCGGGCGGCGGGGGGGGTCCGATCGGACCCCCCACCCGCGGGAGGCAAATCACGTACATGTACGTGATTTTGCCTGCCCGTGCCGCCTTGCTGACGTAAATCGGCGTGAGGCGGTCCTTAAGTGGTTAAGGAAGAGTTATCTCCAGTATAGATGGAAATTCCCATTCCAATTACAGGCACAGAAAGAAGGACATATTGCAGTATTTAGGGATCTTGAGGACCTACCGCAGTTTGTGTCAACCCTCAATTTGCCAGAAACAGAATTACCGGACTGGCCTATCTCATATATAAAAATGCTTAGATAATCTTGCTGGGATATTGTGGGGGGGTAGGGGGTAGAGAGTCTCCAATATCATGGGTTGGGGGGGGGGGGGTTCCTTTCGCTGTATATCTTATTCATTATTACACATGGGGGGTATAAACATGGAGTCCCACACAAATTTTGGTACACTATATATTTTATTGATATTTGAGGTTTAATGATACGCACCTGGCACTGCAGAAATGGATTTTTTTTTTTTTTGACGCACATATGTGTGGTAAATACAGAGTACTGCACAAATTTAGTACACTATATATTTTACCGCTAGTTGACATTAACATTATGTGGGAGTGGAGTGTGGGGTTTGGTTAGGCATTGGTACACTCTTTATTATATAAATTGTAGATATTATATGCACAATGATAAACACTGTTGTAATCAATGGTTGCAGGTGGATGGTGGGTCAGGGGGTTTTACATGTGTGCTAGGGGGATGGTCGGGGGGGGGGTCTTTGTTTGTTTTTCTGGGGTTTTTTTTTTTTTTTTTTTTATTTGCTACCACAGGTCCGGATATAGGGAAGAGGAAATATTTTTTTTTTTCCCTTCTCAGGACTAGGGTATATTACACAATAACACATATTAGGATCCTGATGTTGGGTCACGCAGGGTTGTTGTCATAACCTTTATAGGTTTTACAGGTTTTGAACATGTATTATTTCGATATTTTTTGCATATTGTCATATATGGTATTAAACGATGTAGGTATGTGATAAGGGGATTGTGGGGGGTTGGGGTGTTTTTTTTTTTTTCTGGATTATTTATGTTATTGATATTTTTCGTATACTCTCAGGCTTGATGTTGAGTGATGTAGATATGTTTTGGGGAGGTTGCTATCCCCTATGAAAGAAGGTCTCCCCCCTTGATCTCAATGGCCAGCATGGTGCTGGGTAATATAATGAAATAACATTTTTTTTTTTTTTACAATATTTAAAAAATCAGCGTGTAGCCACCGACTGGGCAGCGGTAATTGGAAGTCAGGCTCCGCTCCCCCTAGTTTAGGGAACTTACGTTAAAGTAAGATAGACTGTTTATAGTCAATAGGGTACGAATCGGTGTGTGTGTGAGAGGGTGCGAGTGGGTTGCACAGATTTTTTACAACATTAGGGGTCTTAATTCGGCTTCGAAAAGATCACAGGTCTTATATTCCCTTCACAAGCAGAAGGTGGGGGTCATCTTTTTTCAGGAGACGCATTTTCGGACAGACCATATTCCTAATCTACGAAATAAATGTTACACCACATGGTTCCATGATTCCTATAGGTACTCTAAGTCGAGGGGGGTGTCTATTGCAATTCATAGAACAATTCCTTATCAGGTGTTAGAAGAATGGCGCAATAGGGATGGTAGAGCAATACTACTTAAGCTTATTATATATGGTAAAAAATACACCCTGATAAACCTATACTTACCTAACCAAAATCAGATTAAAGTAGGCATACAACTGATTAGTCAACTTCTGGGAAAAGCAGAAGGTATAGTAATAGTCGGGGGTGATTTCAATTTTGTTATGGATAGCGCGATCGACACTACAACACCAACGACAGTTCAGAGTAGTAAAGATAAGAAGAAATTTAAAGATTTACTGATTAAATGTCAGCTGGTGGATATATGGCGTATACTGCATCCAATGGAGAAGAATTATACATTCTATTCGAACGTTCATGGATCATATCATCGTATAGATTTCTTCTTAATAAATCAGAGAGGGATAAACACTATCTTAGCTGCAGAGATTGGTAACTCAGTATGGTCCGATCATGCACCCGTGTTTCTAAAAATAGATCTACTTTTGGGGGAGAACAGCAGGGGTAATTGGCGGCTTAATGACAATCTACTCTATGATGAGGGGTGTGTAAGGGAAATAAGAAAAGCAATATTGGACTTTGCTAATGATCATATCGGAGATACTACATCCTTGCCTATACAATGGGAAGCATTGAAATGTGTGTTGCGAGGTTTATTTATAAAACATGGGGCTAGATTGAAAAAACAGAAAAACTGTAGAATAACTCAATTATTTAAAGAAATAGCGAACGCGGAAACGCAACATAAACAAAACCTAACACGTGAAACATTAATGATAGTAACAGAGTTAAAAGCAGAATTGCAAACACTATTGAATGAAAAGACGTTATATGTTAGGGATAAAAATCGTGCCCTATTTTACCAGCAGGGCAATAAGCCAGGTAAGCTATTGGCAAGGGCCCTAAAAAACAGAAGCAGCACATTACCTATTGCCAAAATAAAGACGGATGCCGGAGATGTGAGTTATGATCCAAAAGGGATTCTAAAAGAGTTTCAAACATTCTATACGAAACTATATAACATACCTAATTGTAAGACGGATAGCAACCCAGAATTGGTCCAGCAAAAAATACAACAGTATATAAAGGAAACTGCAATCCCGACTTTAACATCCATGGAATCTAGTCAGCTTGAGCGTGACTTTTCTATGGAAGAAATTCAAACAGTAATTGACTCCCTAATACCTGGGAAAAGTCCGGGCCCGGACGGCTTTACCCCTCGGTTTTATAAGACATTTAAAATGGAACTTATGCCCATAATGAAACAGGCCTTTAATGCGGTATCTACAGCAGTGCCTTTTTGTTCTCAAAGTATGCAGGCTTATATCACTCTTGTACCAAAAACGGATAAGGATCATACCCTGTGCGGGAATTACAGACCGATATCTTTAACAAACCTTGATCTTAGAATATTCTCGAAAATCATTGCTAATAGACTTACCCCTATAATACCCGGTTATATACACCTGGACCAAGTGGGATTCGTTAAGGGAAGAGAGGCCAGGGATAATACCCTGAAAACGCTTACATTGATGGAATTTGTACAGAGGGGCTCCATCCCATCCTGTTTGTTAGCAATAGATGCTGAAAAAGCATTTGACAGGGTGGGATGGAGCTTCCTTAAAGAGACACTTATACAGTGGGGGCTTGGATCTGTAATGATAGATAAGATAATGACCTTGTACCAACATCCAATGGCCAAGATCCGAGCGAATAGTAGCTTATCCGGGGAAATAGTTATAGCAAATGGAACTAGACAGGGCTGCCCATTGTCTCCAATATTATATATACTAATTATGGAATACTTATTGAATGCAATTAGGGCAAATAAAGATATACAAGGTGTAAGAGTGGGGGATATAGAGTACAAGCTGTCTGTCTATGCAGACGACATCTTGCTGTATGTTACAAACCCGCTAATAACACTACCAAACCTGATAATGGAGTTTAATCGTTTTGGCACCCTGAGTAACTTCAAGGTCAACTATAATAAATCCGAGGCAATGAATATTAATATGTCTAAAGATTTGGTAGAGTTGCTTAAGAAGGACTTTTCCTTCCGATGGCAGGAAAATGCTATTAAATATCTGGGCACCTTTATCCCTATGGATTTGAAGAAATTGGAAGAATATAATTATGTCCCGCTGGTGCAAAAAATAACGAAAACACTCCAGATATATAATAGAGGTACTTTCTCATGGTTAGGGAGGGTAAATGTTATAAAAATGGACATACTTCCGAAAATATTGTATATTCTACAAACGATCCCCTTGTTCCCTGCAACGAGTATTTTGAAAAAAATATCCAGGGTTACTGGACAATTCGTCTGGGCAGGCAAGACGCCTAGAATTAGTAGAAAAGTGCTAAATAAGACTAAAGCAAACGGGGGTCTTTCTCTCCCAGATATAGCACTATATCTTAGGGCGGTAATGGTTACTAGAGTGGTAGATTGGTTTCATAATGGGAACAATAAACAGTGGGTGGGACTAGAGGAAGAAATCACAGGGTTGAAACTGAAATCTCTGCCTTGGATTAAAAAAACGTATAGTTCGCCGTACGATTATATACCCTTTTTAGTGGCCTCAACAATGAAAGCTTGGGACACTTTGATCAAAGTGGGACGTGCTTCCACTTTTAGAGGACCCATGACCCCTTTGTTTGACAACCCAGAATTTCCACTTTCATTTGGAGTAAAGTCATTTCTCAAATGGTATAGTCATGATGACACGAGGATAATTGAAACATTGGAGGGAAACAAGGTGCTCCCGTTAGAGACCATGGGGGAGGAATATAGAAATGAATGGATGCAGCATGGTCTACTCCAAAGATATGTTACCTCCCTTATAAAAGAAGCAGAAATAGGTAGACCTTTAATGGCGTTAGAAGAAATCCTTATTCAAGATGATAGTCCGACACATGTGCTATCGAAAGTATATAAAATTTTAATTGAGGAGTATCAGAAGTTAGAGTTACCATATATTAAGAAATGGGAAGAGGAACTGGGGATGGAGATCCCCAGGAAAGAGTGGGAAAAAGCTTTAGCAGTTACACATAAACTCTCTGGGTCTACTAAGCACCAAGAAAGAAATTATAAGATTTTGGATAGATGGTATAAGTGCCCAGTAGATCTGCATAGGATAAGTCCAATTAATAAAGAAGAATGTTGGAGATGTCAGGAAAGACCAGGTACAATGTCCCATATATGGTACTATTGCTCTAAATCCTTCCATTCTGGCAGAAAATTTTTGAGATCTTTAGGGCTATGACAGCGAAGGAACTATACCCAGACATACAAATGGCAGTACTATCTATGATACCTTTTTTTTTTTTTTTTCATCCATTCACTTTTTTATCTCTTCATCCATTCACAATTTTTTTTTTTTCTTTTTTTCTTTTTTTTTCTCCATCCATTCAATTTTTTTATCTCTTCATCCATTCACAATTTTTTTTTTTTTTTTTGGGAGCATAGTGATATGTTTAGATATTATACATTATAATGATTTAGTCGCATCATTGTGATACCGAGTGCTCTTCACGTTCATGGATGGGCCTCCATTTATTACGGTGTGACTTTAATACATATATATATTTTTTTCATACATGTGTTTTTTTAATGTGGTTTTATTTACGGAGATGAACGTTGTTTCTTTTCTGTACATTTCCATATATACTTACAATTTTTTCCACCACATCTTGCCTCTTGGTGAGATTCAGTGATTTTCTCCTTTCTGCTCTGTCAGTTTTACGTTCCAAATTAGCATCTGTAAGACATATTAATTGTCTAGTAATACTGGGCTTCTTCCTCCAGATGGCGCGAGAGATTGGCTCTGCTGGGAGGGGCTGAAGTTTTGTTTAGTTTCAGTCCTATGTGTCACCTTGGCAACATCCATTCACTGAGGAGCACCAGGTAGAGGCTTGGGTTTTCCCTCCCCTGAGAGTGGAGGTGAAAATGAGGCTTGGTGTGCACTGTTATACTATATAGGGGATGGCTTAACACGTAGCCCGTGCCCCTTTGAAGACGTCTACTAATGACGAAACATGTAGGGCGTGGCTACGTTGCAAGCCGTCACGATTGCCCCATGTTATGCACGGGTTATTACGATTTTTATATGCCGGCTTGTTTTTAATTGTATTTTCACCTCACGGAGCGTGCACTCTCCGTTGCGGTCTGTAGTTTTATTTAATAAATTCTGAAACTTTTTACACTATTGGAGCTCTGCTCTTTTGTTTTTTCCTTTGCCACACTGGGAGCAAGAGAGCTTTCCTTCCCCCCTCTCCAGGCGTTTCACTTGGACCAGCCCGGATCGGAGACAACATTCCTAACAGCTGCTGGGGAGATCTTCTCATTACATGGTCCCTGCAGAGGGCAAAAATCTGCATGCCTGATAGACCCTGCCAAGGAGGGGGTCCAACACGGAGGGTAAGAGTCCACCTTTATCACTTTCTCACTTATTGGAGTCACCGCCAGTGGATTTACACCATCCTGCACATCTCTCTCCCTTGTCAATCCACTCATAGGGGGGATTAGTTGCTGCTGAGCTGTATAGTGGATGGAAGCTTTTTTTCACTGATGAACTTTTTATATTTGAACCCATGGACTGAGTTTGTTTGATTTTCAGATTTTCACGCTATTAATATCATTGTACTTCACATGTACACATTTTTTGTTTCTTCTTTTTATTTGAGTTTTTATGTTTTGCACTTATATATTTTTACCACTCATGGAGTCATTTACTTGCTCTCAGTAGATTGTGGTTTTTACTACCACCCACATGTATTCACATCTATGTGTGTATTTTCATATAATTAGCGCACTTTATTTATTTTTTATTTTTCATGGTATACACAGATATTGGTGTATTTTGTGTGCAGCTTTTACCTTTGACCTTTTTTGCTCTGCAGCGCAGTTTTTCTTTTTATTTTTGAACCAATTAGATCTGAAGAAAAAGCGGAAGCTTTGAAACGTGTCATCTGACGCGCCCAGATGTCACTTCCAGTTTACGCCGACCATCACTGGTCCTCTCCATCGCCCTGCTGACAATTCGCTGCAGCCCACTGGGGCGCTCTCATAGACACAGTTCCGGACTCCACAATGACCACGGACACCTTTACCTTACATGCTTGTTTCTCACAGATGTTATGTGAGTTGCCAATTGGCTTTGTGTTGAATAAATCATTTTCTACTTACTGCACCTAGTTTTCCAGAGACTGCTTCACTCCCAAGGGAGCTGCCACTGGTGCTGTCTATTCTAACTCATCCATCTTAACCAGGACTTGTTTAATTCCTATTTAATATTGATTACCCCCTTTTTCTACTCATGGCAATTCTTACATAGTTACATTAGTCCAGTTTGAACCATTGTAAATATGCATGTGCTATACCCGTGGGATCCCCTTGGAAGCTGAAAATCACGGTAATCTGCACTACTAATATAGTGATCTCCACTACCTTCTGTGTTTTGTGCTGAGTGGTTACCAACCTGCTTACTAAACACAGGAGGTTGCTTGATCAGCACCATTGAGAGAATACTTATCATTTTCCCAATGCATGTAAAGTGTTCTTTGATTGAACAAGCTGGAGAGGTGTGCCAGTGATATCGCAATTCCACCTCATCCAACCTAGAACACTTTGCATTCATTGGGAAAATGCTAAGTATTCTCTAAATGGCACCCTTGCGCGGCGAGCGACCTCCTTTGTTCAGTAAGCTGTAGAGCAGATGCTCGACATGGGACCCAGAGACTAGTGGAGATCACTGAATTAGTGATGCCTACTACAATGATTTCCAGCTTCCAGATGAATCCCAGTGGTGTGGTACATACATAATTACATCCAAGCTGGATCAATGTAGCTGTGTAAAAATGGTCAAAAATGCTGCTTTTACAGGCGTTTGAGCTTTTTTTTTCTCTGCCTCTAAATTCACCGTTTTAGTTCATGTAGATCTCCAAACTACAGCCCTCCAGCTGTTGCGGAACTACACTTCCCATGAGGCATTGTAAAACTCTGACATTCACAGTCATGACTAGCCATGATTGGAATTGTAGTTCCTGAACACCTGGAGGGCCGTAGTTTGGAATCTTTTGTACACTATAGGTATTTAAAGAGAGTTTAGAGGCTGAAACTCCCCCACCAAAATCGCATTCAGGAGAGGAGCCTTTGAGCATAATAAACATTAAAAAGCACCTAAATGCGTGTTACACCTAGGCATGTTTATGTGCATTTGTGCGTTAATTCATTCTAATGACCAGAATAAATGAACATTCTGGCCAATAGAATGTAATAACGCCAGGTGCGTGGACATGCGATAATGCAAATAAATGAGTGTGAACAGGGGCGGCCTGTCTATTAAGGGCGCATGGGTGCTGCCCCCCCCATCCATGCATCCGGCCCCTTGCCGGATGCATGGATTCCAATGGGAGAGGGGGTTGAAGCACCTGATTAGAGCTCAGACAGAGCCTCTAATAGGCTTCAAAATACAGTGGGCTCGGGGTGCAGAGAATGCAAACTGAGCCCACCCAGGTGTGTTACAATAGCAAATGAATATTCAGGAAGTGGGTCCCACCACCTAGATGGGGTAAATGCTGGGCCGACCGTCAGACAACTAATGGGGGGTTTGCCCCCCCCCCCCCCAAAAAAAAACACCAGCCGCCACTGAGTTTTAACGTGCATGCAAAAACACAGCTTTTTACGGCATTTTTCTTCTGCTAAATTCCTGTAGGAGAAAAGGCCTCGGAGAATACAGTGTGCATGTAGCCTAAAGTCACAATGTCAGGAAGTGTGCTGTTGGGAATAAATTAAACTAATAGTTTTAACTAATGCAGCCGCCAGCCACACATGGGACACACACAACTAGAGGAACTTTGATGGTACATGGAAAACGTGCAAAAATGTTTTTTTCCCCAGAGTTTAGCTTTAACCTTCACTAGAAAAATGGCAACTAAGATCACTGATTGCAGGTTCATGTACTCCAGACATTGTTTGTCTGAACATGTTGCTTCTACCAGTTCCTGCTCAAAGTTGACATAAGTTCGGTGCATTATTTGATGTGTACAGTAGGTGGCAGCAGTGATGCAACATCTCCCAATCCACTAATCAGTCACAAGCCATGCCTGTGTATGTAGGAAGTGGGTGTAGCGGCAGTCATGTGATCTCAGTTCCTGGTGTGGAAGTGTTCTCATTACTTACATTAGTGTTGGTGAGAGAAGGAGCCGGCTGCATTATACAAGGTATTCTTTTTGTGGCTTCTCCTATTCTAGTTGTTTTCTAATGTAAATGTTTGTTTCTGTGTATATATTTATGAATGAAAATAGATATCTTTGTAGCAAGCCATGTCTCTACAGATCAGCTTTGCTCTCATTGAAATAGCAGTGCCTTGGAAAAGTGCAGTCCATTCCTACTGAGGGAAAGGAGGGGGGACATCTCCCCTATATTCCCATAATATGTGGGTTTAGGACAAACATGCTGTGTAAGATAGGGTTACCAGTGCTAGAAATCTGCATTTATCAGGGTCTTCCTGATTTATCAGTTTTGGGTGGGCAGTCTGGCATTAAGACCCCGGTTCATCTTGGCTACTTGTTTCTGTTGCCTTTATTAGTGGGTGATGCTCACTGTTATGCCCCATACACACGGTCGGATTTTCCGATGGAAAATGTCCGATCGGAGCGTGTTGTCGGAAATTCCGGCCGTGTGTGGGCTCCATCGGACATTTTCCATCAGATTTTCCGACACACAAAGTTGGAGAGCAGGAGATAAAATTTTCCGACAACAAAATCCGTTGTCGGAAATTCCGATCGTGTGTACACAAATCCGACGGACAAAGTGCCACGCATGCACAGAATAAATAAAGAGATGAAAGCTATTGGCCACTGCCCCGTTTATAGTCCCGACGTACGTGTTTTATGTCACCACGTTCAGAACGATCGGATTTTCCGACAACTTTGTGCGACCGTGTGTAGACAAAACAAGTTTGAGCCAACATCCGTCAGAAAAAATACTAGGATTTTGTTGTCGGAATGTCCGAAAACAAAGTCCGACCGTGTGTACGGGGCATTAGATTCTCTATTTCCTTATTTATCTTAGATTTACAAGAAACATACAGTATTTACTTTGCTGAGAGCTGCAGCAGGTGTGCCAACCGCGGATCTTCTGGTCAGATTGCTGGGGGTCTCCACCGCCTTTCATCCGATCGCTGGGGGTCTCCACCGCCTTTCATCCGATCGCTGGGGGTCTCCACCGCCTTTCATCCGATCGCTGGGGGGTCTCCACCGCCTTTCATCCGGTCGCTGGGGGTCTCCACCGCCTTTCATCCGGTCGCCGGGGGTCTCCACCGCCTTTCATCCGGTCGCCGGGGGTCTCCACCGCCTTTCATCCGGTCGCCGGGGGTCTCCACCGCCTTTCATCCGGTCGCCGGGGGTCTCCACTAAGGATGAGCTCAGGCGTGCTCGCAAGCCGCACATGCAGAGCCCACCAGGAAGTCGGCACTGCACAGCGATAATCACAGACAGTGAGACATTTCCCGATCTCTGCAGCCGCGCATCGGGACAATGTCTCACTGCTTGTGCTTAGCGCTGTGCAGTGCCGACTTCTGCACATGCAGCTTGTGAACACGCCTGAGCGCATCCTTATGCCCCGTACACACGATCCCGATTATTGGACGAATAATCGCCTGTTTTTATTGTGTTTTTTTTTTTTTTTGCGTGCTAATCTCACGTCGAATCTGATGAGTTTACTAAAGTCACAAAAATTCTCGTATGACAGAATAAAAATTCGGAAGTGATGTTATGTGTAATCCCACCCCCTCAAATCCTTAGTCTCATCTACAATAGCTCATTTAGTTGTAGCAAAATTGTGGGGAGGTCATAACCGGTTTAATCTAGATCAGGGGTCTCCAAACCTTCTAAACGACCAGTTTACTGTCTTTCAGGCTTTAGGGGGGGCTGAAATGTGGCCATTGGGGTAGAAAGTGTCATAATGTGGGAGCAAACAATATCCCATCGTTGGTGTCATTGGGAAGAATCATGCCCCATCATTGGTGTCAGTGCCAGTAGTTTGTCCCCTTTGTTGGTGTCATTGGGAGGAATAGTGCCCCAACATTGGTGTCAGTGGGAGCAGTGGTGCCCCAACATTGGTGTCAGTGGGAGAAATAATGAATGGACTAACTCCCCATCGTTGATGTCAATGCCAGTAATTACACTTAGTTGTTAGTGTCAGTGGGAGGAATAGTGCCCCAAGGACTGGACAAAGGCAAGCAAAGGGCCACATCCAGCCCCGGGCCACAGTTTGGAGACCACCGATCTACATGCTGGCAGCAACAACTGCACATTTTACAGAAAGTGTACAAAAATGGCTAGGGACTACCTGGCACACCACTAGTAGTCCGCAATCTGATGTTCGCATCAGTACACAAATGGAAATGTGTTTTTCACAAGAAGTGTTGACATTGTGTGGTTTCCCCCCCACCCCCCCCCCCATCTGAAACTATAAAACAGTGATTGTCAGTGTGGGTAGGGTCTATTTTTAAATGTTTTAAAGCAGAACTCCTCCAGGATTAAAAAAAAAAAAAATCGACTTCTGCACGTGCGGCTTGTGAACATGCCTGAGCGCATCCTTATGCCTCGTACACACGGTCCCGATTATCGGATGAATGATCATCCGTTTTTATTGTTGTGGTTTTTTTTTTTTTGCATGCTAATCTCACATCGAATCTGAGTTTACTAAAGTCAAGAAAATTCTCGTACGACAGAATAAAAATTCGGAAGTGATGTTATGTGAGGTAATGCATTTGTATTGCATTTTCGAACGACAGTACTGCTTAAACAAAAATCGTACGATCTGGCATCGTATGTCCGATAGAATGATATCGGATGAACTGTCCTGATTTTCTCTCGAAAGCTCTGTACTAACGATCTGATTATCATACGATCGATTCGAATGCGGCATTTTTCGTACGATTTTCAGATCGCTTAATGCCCCGTACACGCGATGAGATTATCGGACAAATGATCGTCCTTTTTTTTTTTTTTGTTTTTTTTGCATGCTAATCTCAGATCACATCTGATGAGTTTACTAAAGTCACGAAAAACTCCCGTATGACAGAAAAAAAATTTGGAAGTGATGTCATGTGTTGTAATGCATATGTATTGTATTGTATGTTGTAATGCATCTGCTTAAACGAAAATCGTACGAAAAATATTTTCGTGCACGTCCGATAGAATAATATCGGATGAACTGTCATGATCGGCTCTTGAAAGCTCTGTACTAACGATTCGATTATCGTACGATCGATTCGAAAGCGGTATTTTCCGTACAATTTTCTGATCTTGTGTATGGGGCATAAGTCTCCACTGCATTTCAGCCGATCGCTGGGGTCTCCACAACCTTTCCTCTCCTTTTGAAGAAGAAATACAATGCTCCAGGTAACGAAATCCCTCTTCTCCACTACCTCTGCACATGGAAAGGGTGCTAGCCCTGCATGCATCAGGAAGCATATAGTGAAAAATCTGCATGGCTGTACTCCCATTAAGTCACCTTTATTGATCCATGTTAGAATATCGACAATCCATACAGCAGTGGGGGTAGAGATGCACCCACTAATGCGTTTCACACCTTTCCTGGTGCTTAGTCATAGCCTATGAAAAACGCATTGGCTGTGCTGTATTTCTACCCCCATTGCTGTATGGATTGTTGATTTTCTATTATGGATCAATTAAGGTGATTTTATAGGAGTGCGGCCATCCAGATTTTTCACTATACCTTTCCCCTCCCTTTCATCCCATTACTGGTGTCTCCACTACCTTTCTTCAGGCACATTTTTTTTTTTTTAAATGGATATAATTCCTCAAGCTCACCACACAAGTTTAAAATCTGATTGTGGAATTTCTTTTAGATCTTACAACAAATATGTAGTGCTAAGCTGCAGAGTGTGCTTGGCTAGTTTTGTCTCCCGCACACAGAAAGGCGGAGCCAGCTGTTAATCAGGAAGCCAGGTAGATACTGACAATATTGTCTGGATCCTTCCCGGGCCTGGCATAGCTCTGACCTCAGCTGATGGCAAGAAATAGCCCATTGTCATCTGACTTGGGTTCACAGGAGTACGGTGTACTTCTGTGACCCTAAAGCGAAGTCCAGCCAAATGTTAACATGTTAAAAATAGCTTGACAAGTAAGTCTGTCATTTTTTTAACTTCCTTTTAACACACCAAGTGGTACAAAAAAAGTGGTAGTTAGAAGGTTGTGACAAACTGTTTAACACTGACAGGGGGTGCTTACAATGGTCAGCTTTTCTACATTTATGTAAAACCTTTATCCCAAATGGGGGGAAAAAAAATCTGTTCCTCTAACAGCTTAAAGCGGAAGTAAACCCATCCATAAAACAGCTACCTTTCCGGCACGTGCCGGAAATGTAACACTCCCATTGGTTGGGCTCTCAACCAAACTGTCAAACCATCCAATGGCCAGTGTCATAACTGATCACATGTGCAGCATCATGGCAGTTCTAGACTAAACAGAGGCCAAGATAGCGGCTTCCTTGGCTGAAAACGATAGGAGGGTTTACTTCCACTTTAAAAAGTGCTGGATATCGGCTTTAAAGTGGAATTCCAGCTCAACCATAACAACTACTTTTAAAACTGCCCCCTCCCTCTCCTAATATCTGTTTTACTAACCTGTGTAAGGAAAGATGCATACAGTATACCTATTTTCAGGCTGCTTTGGTCTGTGCACCTTTAATTGGTGCTCCTTTACCCAGTTGCTCCCTTTATTCACAGAGGTACGAGCAAGGCTTCCGTGAACCAATGTATAGTATTTCTTGATCCTTGTGAGTGATTTAAACAGGGAGCTCAACATTTATATACAAATAGATCCAGTAGCAAGGTACTGTGTCCCTGGCCTCACTTACGGTTATGAATTGTGCATAAGAAAATAAATAAGGTTGTAAAACAGCATTGAGGAGGTCTGGGGCATGACACTAGTGGGGTTAGGTCTTTCAGCTGGCCAGAGATCACCTTGGAATCCTCCTTTTAAGCAGAAGTGAATTGGGAATAGGAACTTTGAACTGATCTGTTTAGCTCACTTGCAAATCATACAGGGTTGCATGGTCTGAAAATATATAGGTAAATGCACTTGTTACATTATTATATTTTAGATAACCAGTCTAATTTTTGTTGCATCTCACAAAAGTAACCTTCAGATTGTGCTAACATCTCATAACATCACACCACCGGTCACCAGAACACCCTGCTCAAGTGTGCAGAGTAGCATGTGACTTTTTGCACAAGGTACAGTACTAGGAGGTTGGGTTGGGTCATGGCATTTTCCCAGTTTTCTGCTACAAACCTGTAAATCAGGTTTGTTTTTAGCAAGCATCTATTGTAAAAAAATCTGTTTTTTGTTTTGCTTGTGTGTTTTTTTTTATTTATTTATTATACAGAAGAATGAGCTAATTTAGCTGTTCAGACTAAGGCCCCAGAGTTAATCACATTGGGTCTCCTGCAGCTATTTGCAAATGGTCTTATTCGCAAGTGTGAGAAATACCTGTATAGGCAGATTTCCATCCATCCTAAAATACTGTCAGGGAGGCATCTTAGACAACCCCCTCAAATCCTTGGTCTCATCTACAATAGCTCATTTAGTTGTAGCAAAATTGTGGGGAGGCCATAACCAGTTTAATCTAGATCAGGGGTCTCCAAATCTTCTAAACGGCCAGTTTACTTTCTTTCAGACTTTATGGGGGGCTGGAATGTTGCCAGTGGGAGTAGAAAGTGTCATAATGTGGGAGCAAACAATACCCCATCGGTGTCATTGGGAAGAATCATGCCCCATCATTGGTGTCAGTGCCAGTAGTTTGTCCCCTTTGTTGGTGTAATTGGGAGGAATAGTGCCCCATCTTTGGTGTCAGTGGGAGCAATGGTGCCCCAACATTGGGGTCAGTGGGAGAAATAATGAATGGACTAACTCCCCATCATTGATGTCAATGCCAGTAATTACACTCAGTTGTTAGCATCAGTGGGAGAAATAGTGCCCCAAGGGCTGGACAAAGGCAAGCAAAGGGCCACATCCAGCCCCGGGCCACAGTTTGGAGACCACCGATCTACATGCTGGCAGCAACAACTGCACATTTTACAGAAAGTGTACAAAGATGGCTAGGGACTACCTGGCACACCACTAGTAGTCCGCCATCTGATGTTCACAAATGGAAATATGTTTTTCACAAGAAGTGTTGACATTGTGGTTTTTTTTTTTTTGTTTTTTTTTTTCCCATCTGAAACTATAAAACCAGTGATTGTCAGTGTGGGTCGGGTCTATTTTTAAATGTTTTAAAGCAGAACTCCAGGATTAAAAAAAAATCCCCCCATAGTACACCCCCCCACACAAAACACTAAACAGTTATTACATTTGTGAAATTTCTTAGTCCCGGTTCACACAGGGGCGGCATGACTTGCAGGTCGCCTCACCGAGGCGACCTGCACACGACTTCAGCGGCGACTTGTAAAACGACTTCTGTATAGAAGTCAATGCAAGTCGCCTGAAGTCGCTCCAAAAATACTACAGGAACCTTTTTCTAAGTCGGAGCGACTTGCGTCACTCCTATTAGAACGGGAGGCGACTTGGTCGCCTGACAAGTTGCCCCTGTGTGAACTGGCACTTACAGTTTAAGAGATATGTCTGATTGAATTTTCAGGAAGTCAGCTCTGTGATTCAAAAAATGCATCATCTTTTCTGCCAGGGAGGATCTATTAGAACAGGGATTGCATCATATCCTTTCTCCTCTCTTTACACTGTAATCAGACTACATTGAAGAGAAAAGAAAAAAATGGGATATATTAGTGTTTAGACTGCCGACATCCTAAACATACATAAAGTTTGTACACCTACACCATAGTGCAGGGTTGGAGCAGCCCCCTTGGACTTTTAAGGCAGAGATGGTCATAGAAATAGTTTTATGATAAAAGGCAATATAATGCCACTTTTATTAGTACAAAACATAAAAACTTATTTGTATATAGACATAGCCAACAAGACAAATAATGTAAAACACACAGTACAAAGCTAAACGAAATGGTGGTACATCAAAGCATATTTGTCAAACTCAACAAAAAGGCACGTATGCCCTGTGATGCCAGAGATGAGCTGTGGTCAGTCAGTAGGGATTTCCTGCGTATAGGCCAACATGTTTCGAAATGAACAATGTGTATTCCTTCATCAGGGTGACTATGTCTGGGTGACTTTAATTGTCATTGTGTAAACGTAATCACACTATAGAGCACAATATAAACATAGCTATATATATATATATATATATATATATATATATATATATATATATATATATATAATCTGTGTAACCATTCAGATGTTCACATGATAATATACAATAATCAAAGAACAAACACAAAGGATAAAATCAATGGGGACTCCCAAAGTGACTGGAGCAGTCCTCAGAGCAGCAGGCGGGTAGGTGTGTATCCTGGGATGAGCAACCTGCAACATCCACAAGAAACGCCTTGTAGGCTACAGCAGCCAAAAAAGGTATGAATATCTAAAGCAAAAAAAGCAATTGGAAGAGCATATTAACACATACTTCCTAAACGTAATCATCAGCAAACAGAATAAATGTTGTATGAGAATGGGATAGGGGAATCGGGTATCTTATCACCCCATCATATAGTACATTACCTTTCAACACACCAGTGCAGACAGACACACCATGGCAGCAATGCTCAATCAGAGACATGCCTGTCAGGTGTGTCTGCTTATATAGGGAGTATTCCTTAGGGAGAGCCAATAGACCATGGGGAGGAGGTGCTGGAACCCTGACGTCAAGACAGGACAAGGCGGTTCTCTGATGCAGAGGTGCGCCACGTAACCCCGCCGATCAAGTAGGATGACATCATGTGTCAGATTATCACCGGCGCAAAGAGTTCCCCAGCAGCGTCATATGATGCGGGGGGGATGGGTGGCAGCTCCTTCCCGCTGAAAGGCCGTGGGGACAGCAGGAAGTGTAAACCCCCAGTGCCGTCCACCGGCCACAAGCGGGTGGAGCCTACCCGCCGGGTGGTGTAGGCAGAAGACTCCACAGGAGACACACGCATCCCCACCTAGCGGATCTGCGGACCATGACAGTCACAGTGGGCAACTAATAATACAAAAACCACAATAGAAAACCACACAACGGAAAACAAATAATTAAACATAAACGGTGTACATAGGACAAAACGAACAGGGAAGGGAGGAAAAAAATAAATAAATAAATATATATATATATTTTATAATGGGGAGGAAAATGGCCAAGGATATAAAATACCAGGAAAGAGCAGATCTAAAATTAAGGATTAATTATTAAGGAATTCTGTATGTGGTATTATATTTGGCACAGGGATCCCAAGCTGCCATGGCATAGGGACACACAGCAAAATTACAACACATTAGTTCCTCTAGAGTTCAGGACTCTCAATGCCAGAAATTAAAGGTTCAACTCTCATCCCTTGACACAAAACCAGGAAGGAAGGGCTTGAAGTTAAATGCCTCATTTAAACCTTGTGGCAGAGTGGCCTTGAGGTTGAAGATCCATCTAATTTCACGTTGTAACAATTGCTTGTTGAGGTTGCCACCTCTGTGACTGGGATGTAGGCAAACCAGGGCCAGAAAATGTACCTTAGGGATAGACGCAGCATGGACTAAAGCCATGTGTCGACCAATGGGTACATCAGGATCATGTTTGCGTAAACTTAAAGTGGAACTTCAGCCATTTTTTCAACTTTCCTTCTATTAAATCTTCGGCCCTTGTTGTTTTAACTTTGGATAGTAAAACATATTTTTTCTGCCAGTAAATACCTTATACGGCCCACTTCCTCTTTCTTGTCTGGTAAAATGCTTAGGCGTTTGACATCATGCACAGCTCTCTCACTCTCGTGAGAGTTTGCCAGGAAGGGAGGGAGGATGAGTCTGGAGGATGAGCTGCAGAGCTGGAGGTGTGACTCTATAAATCCAGGAAGTGAACAGGCAGCAGCTTCAGCTGCCCACAGTTAAAATGGATGCAGCCAGACTCAGGGAGATTTCTGCAGCATATTTGGCAAGTACAGAATCACAGTATATATAAAAGATGCAAAGTGGTTGGAGGAAAGCTTCAGAATGGTAAAAGTGTTTTTATTACAAATTATGTAAGCAGACTGCAGTTCCTCCAATATGTGTTGATATATACGTTTCCAGAATTAGATTATAGTTTTCCCCGACATAGTAACATCCACAGTCACAAGAGAGTAGATCTACCACGGCGGGGGTCCTGTAATTTACGTAATGTTTTGGATGAAAAATGTACCCGTTGGGTAACTGGATATTTTTGCGTCTGTCCATATATTGACAGTAGGCACATCCCCACAGGGGAAAGTGCCTAGAGTTTTGCGCATGTCACCTCTTGAGGCCCTATATTCACTAGATACCAGCTCGTCGCCCACAGAGGGGGCCCTCCTGTAGGCGACAGCTGGCATCTCGGACACAAATGGAGTAAGCAAAAGGATCCATGACGAGCAGATACCAATACTTATTTAGAATTTGCTTATGTTGTGTACAGTAGGTAGTGATGACACGTGTTGTGTCATCATTTACAGATTTTATTGGGGGTAGAAAGCAATTCTCGACGAGATAGTTTGATTGTTTTCTGATACACCTATTTAAGGGAGAACTTGGAGTATTCTCGCTCAAGGAGTCTGGTCCTCAGGACATCGGCTTCCTTTTGAAATCTGACATCGGAACAATTACGGCACTCATTTTATTTCATTTCAGGACTCTTGTTTTTCAGACTTTGTTTCACTGGTTTGTTTCAAGTTTTTTTTTTTTTTTTGTCATTATTTATCAATTGTTTATACACATTTTGGTATTTGCATATAAGTCAATGAACTTATACATTTAGTTTTTAAAGCGCACTTTACACTTAATACTACATTTACCACATCCCATCAATCCAGGGATTTTTTTTTTTAGTGCTGCAGTCTTTCACTATATTGGCCAAACCCACCCTTTTTTTTTTTTTTTAATTGTAGACTTTTGACCATGCCATGTAAATGCTATAGATTTTCACTACTAAGTAAATAGTAATATCTGTGCCCTCAGATGGCAGCATGGGGACACTCTTGATAAGATGGAGTCAATTTCGAAAGACTTTGCTTTACAGATTTACTTATTTTCATTTACAGTTTTGAATAGAAGATAAAATGCAGCTGATATATCTGGGCATTCTCCTTGCTCTGTCTGCCCTTTGTTCTTCTTTGGACAATGGCTTAGCCAAGACACCTCCAATGGGCTGGATGACATGGGAACGATATAGATGCAACATTGACTGCAAAATTGACCCAGAGAATTGTATTGGGTAAGTTTTTATAATAATTTTTAACTGGCCTAGCACATACATTGCCATGTTAATAATGTATTTCTGAGACCCACTGTTACTGCAAATGCCAAAACAACCTTGTAATTTAAGGGATCTAGAAGTAAACTTTAGTCAAAACTGAAAATGAACCTTTGAGATATATACAGGGATCACAACCTACTGATTAAGTGCTTATTTTTCATCCAGGGATAGTTGCACGGTTCCACTCCACCACACTACCCTTTGTAAGAAGTAGTGACCATAGAAGGTGTCTGTCTGTGTTGCTGGAATGCACACTGCAGGCTCCTCCCTTTCTCCCACATGCAGAAAACTTGATGTAAAAATATGTCAGTACTCTATGTAAGTTTCTCATAGAAAAAAATTGCTGATACGTTCTACATCACACTGCCAAAAACACCTATCCACTACCTTTAAACTAACCCTAATACAAGATTTAGTAAAATGTGCTACTAACTTTTTTTTTTTTTTTCTCCAAATTGCAAAAAAAAACAATTGCAGGTGTTGAAAACTGTAAATGCTGTAAATAATGTTTATAGACTAGAAAAGACACACTAAAAGTACTCGTAGACATAGGGTGGTGGTTGAAAGACATGGTAATAATAGCAAAAGATTGCAGGATTGTGTGTATGTATGTACAAGCTTACCTTTGGCAGGTACTCTGTTGCTGGCCTTACCAATTTTATTCATCCTTAATGTGCTATTACACTCTCACTTTCGGCTACTGATTTAATCACTTACTGAGTATGCAGCTTGTTTATCTTTTAATCTTTCCTATTTTCCAGTTTTAGTTGGTACCATGACTGCTGCCATAGGTTTTCTGTTTCAGGGTGGCTCCTTTTTCCTGCATCCTCCTATAGCGTCACCCTTGTATGCAGGGACTAGACTTTTGTGTTTTCCTACACTGTGTGTATCAATATAAACACACAGCCCCGTAGCCTAGGATGGCAAGGCACTTCCCTGCTCACCCTTCTATCTATGTCCCTTCTCCGAGCTTACACACAGCCCTGTAGCCTAGGATGGCAAGGCACTTCCCTGCTCACCCTTCCATCTATGTCCCTTCTCCGAGCTTACAGTCTGGCTGCAGACTGCACTGACCACTGTTATCTCCTTATGATGAGCAGAAGCTCAGGGAAACAACACTGAAAGTCTGAATTCAGCATATTGAAGGTTGTAAACTGAAAGGGTTGGGGAAAGAATTTTATCAAATGGGTTACTAAGTAATGTTTATTTTATTGGGGAGGGGTAGAGAAGGAAGCGCCACCTGAGTGTAGTATTAACAAATGATGTTTAATGACACCAGGTAAAAACACACTTACAGGATAAAAACATATAAAAGGCTCATCTGTATAGGTATGTGGTCCTCGGTGTTCCCTCTGATCCTGTGGTGGTGACGCTGCAGGGATGCTGGGCTGCAGAAGGTGGATTACCAGCTGGTAGCTCCTTCTGTGGCCATCAGGAAGAGACTAGGGGCCGGCGTGGAGCGTGCATGACGTCACAGGTCGTCCGTCTGCTTCTGGGTTCGGTATCCAGGGGAGGGATCGTCCAGGGAGGAAGGCTAGCAAGGAGGTTGAGAGAAGGCTACGTGCTCGGAGCCACTGCTCTTTCAATAGGCCTATTAAACATCATTTGTTAATACTACACTCAGGTGGTGCTTCCTTCTCTACCCCTCTCTCATCCATCACAGAGCCAGCTCTCTGAGGACAGCAGCCGCCTAGCCTACCAGCCTACTTTAACCTTTACATTACTGGTTACCACTTAACCCTTGAACTTCCAGCCTGTCCCCTATGGACTAAGTTGCTCAGCCCTTTATATCTCCTGTTATATATGGACTTGTGTGTTTGCGCTTACAGTTACCAATACTCTGTTTGTTTATTTTATTGGGCTCAGTGTATGAAGCTAAAAAACACTGAAGGTTTAATACTACTTTGAACAATAAATTAATGAAACAAAAAAGGAAAGAAGGGTTGCTGCACCTGAAATTAGTGAAGAGTGAATGCTGTGATAAAGTTCGCTCCCAATACAATCATTAAAAATACAAAAAGTGATTTATACAAACAGTATGTATACATTCAAAACCATGTATTCACTTTATTAAACCATTCAACAATCTTTTTCCAATCAATCGTTCACATGTATGGTGAACTTGGTCGAATAAACCCGGGAACAGCCAGATCAAATCTTTGTTATCTATCCTCCGCTCCCATATCTGAAAATCAAGCTCCGCCAAAAAGAGCCAGGGATGGCAGATATATTGTAGTATCATTTGTTTATTAAAAAATGTCACTAATACTGATGCACTCCCCTGCTGGAAATATTGTAAGTGACATTTTTTAATAATAAACAAATGATACTACACTATATCTACCTTCCCTGGCTCTTTTTGGCGGAGCTTGATTTTCAGATGTGGGAGCGGAGGATAGATAACAAAGATTTGATCTGGCTGTTCCCGGGCTTATTCGACCAAGTTCACCATACATGTGAACGATTGATTGGAAAAAGATTGTTGAATGGTTTCCACGATTTGAAGAAGTACTTCATGTCTTATGGTCACTTGCTGGCCAGGGCCATCTGGCGAGCGCAATTTGTTGTCACTTTGGGTGAAAAGTCACGAATATTATTTGGAACACGGATTTTATTTCTCACATGGTGTTGGAGTGGAATCATTTAGAAAGAATTTTGGAACTGTTTTGAACTTTTCATGATATATTTGTTTGAGAAATTATAAATATATTAATTAATTTTTTGTGAAACATTTGTGCACATGTATAAAGTGAAGCCATTCACTAATACATGTTTATACACGGTTTTGAATGTATACATACTATTTGTATAAATCGCTTTTTGTATTTTTAATACTACTTTTAACTATCCTTCTCCCAAAGAATTACTTTTGGACATATATGCATTCACTGACCCCCAATTTAGTAATAAACAGCTTAACCCCTTCTCGCCCACCGCACTCAAACATGCGGCCCCACTGGACTTGGCTTTTTTCCATGGGGCCACATATTTGTGTTTCTGCCTTTGTGCTGGGAGCGCAACGCACTTCCAGCACAGAGACCGGGGTCTCGCCAAGAGCCCTGGGCCCTTTTCTAACGATCGGGACCCGGAATGTCTGATTACAGGTAACCTGATAGCTAATCAGAAGCTATCACAGTGAGATAGAAAAGAAAAAAAAGTGTGTGTAGAAAAAAATAAATACCCAGTTCAAGGTTTTATCTAGGTCAGCTTCGGGGTTAGTGTTTGGGTCAGGGTCAAAGGTCAAGGTCAGTATTTTCTTGGACAGGATTTTTTTTTGTTAATTAGTATCAGTGTGTTTTAGGCAGGATAAAAAAAGCAAAATGCGCACTATTGTTTCTGGGCTGTAATACGGGTACAGACAACAATGAACATACACATATGTGGTATCGCTGTGATCATCAGGAGCAGGAGAATTCATTTTGGGTTGTTCTTTGGTGGTAGGTTATGGAAGCATCAAGAGATCTATACAGTTACGTTTAAAAAAAAAAATACTATTTTGGGCCAGTTTTCGTTTTTTTTTTAAAAAAAAAAAAAAAAAAAAAGAGAAATCCATTACCACCGAATGAAAGCCCAATCTGTCCTGAAAACAACAAGGTTTAATCCACCTGGATGCACAAAATAGTTGTGATGATATGTACAGGTTTGCTAACACATGTCGAAGTTGCAAAATTGGGCATTAAAGTGGTTGTAAACCCATAAGGGTTTACTTCCTCTTTAAGATTTGTTTTACCCTTCGGCTCTGAAGGGGTTTAATTGCCAGTTATCAAATATCATCTGATACTCCATTGTTCACTTGTCAGATAGTTGCAATCCATCTGGATATTGTTATTTTAAAATTAACCTTAGAACATTTTTAAGCAAATTTGTGCAGTACTTGGTGATTGTAGAGGGTTTTTTTTTTGTTTATATGTAACAAACATGTTATACGTACCTGCTCTGGTTGGTTGGTTTTGCACAGAGCAGCACCTTGCCAAGAGGACATTTGCACAGGCTCGATCCCAAACCACACTCTGTGTGTCCATAGACACATAAAGTGCAGCGTGGTTCAGCCCCGCCCCCCGCTCTCTCCTCACAGGCTGTGATTGACAGCAGTAGGTGCCAATGGTATAACCTATGGGCTGCTTAATGAAGAATTAAATCCCCTGTCATTCTTTTTTGCCATCCTATGTCCAATTGGGGAGATTTCCCTTCACTTTTCTGCCCCAAAGCCTAAAAAAAAGTGAGAGACAATCCATCAAAAATGAGGCAATCCCTTGTTGTCACCAGAACTAGTGTACCATTGAAAAATTTTCCCTCCTATTCTTGTTCTGGTTACAACTTAAAATGTGTTTCACTTTTACTTTCAGTAATAACAGTTACCAGGGTAAATATGGCACATCTCCCCCATAGAGGGACATACGGCGGTAAAACTGACAAGTGTTCTAATTACGCTCCATTCTATCTAAAATTACATTTTTGCCTTTATGTGTACTTTAAAGATGTTATAATACCCATATTATCATGTACGGTGCCTTGAAAAAGTATTCACACCCCTTGAAATTTTCCACTAGGCCATTCTAGCACATGAATAGGCTTTGATCTAAACCAGTGTTTCTCAACTCCAGTCCTCAAGGTGCCCCAACAGGTCATTTTCAGGCTTTCCATTATTTTGCACAGGTTATTTGATCAGTTTCACTGCCTTGGTAATTACCACAGCGGTTTCATCAGAGGGAAATCCTGAAAACATGACCTGTTGGGACACCTTGAGGACTGGAGATGAGAAACACTGATCTAAACCATTTCATTGTAGCTCTGGCTGTATGTTTAGGGTCATTGTCCTGCTGGGAGGTGAACCTCTGCCCCAGTCTCAAGTGTTTTGCAGACTTACAGGTTTTCTTCTAAGTTTGCCCTGTATTTGGATCCATCCATCTTCACATCAACTCTGACCAGCTTCCCTGTCCCTGCTAAAGAAAAGCACCTCCACAAGATGATGCTGCCACCATGTTTTATGGTGGGGATGGTGTGTTCAGGGTGATGTGCAGTGTTAGTTTTCCACCACAGATAGCGTTTTGCTTTTAGACCGAAAAGTACAATTTTGGTCTCATCTGACCAGAGCACCTTCTTACACAGGTTTGCTGTGTCCCCCACATAGCTTCTCGCAAACTGCAAACAGGGCTTTGTATGGCTTTCTTTCAACAGTGGCTTTCTTCTTGCCACTCTTCCATAAAGGCCAGATTTGTGGAGTGCACGACTGATAGTTGTCCTGTAGACAGATTCTCCCACCTGAACTGTGGATCTCTGCAGCTCCTCCAGAGTTATTATGGGCCTCTTGGCTGCTTCTCTAATTAATCACTCCTTGCCCAGCCTGTCAGTTTGGGTGGACAGCCATGTCTTGATAGGTTTGCAGTTGTGCCATACTCTTTTTGCATTTTTGGATGATGGATTGAAAAGTGCTCCGTGAGATGTTCAAAGCTTGGGATATATTTTTATAACCTAACCCTGCTTTTTAACTTCTACACAACTTTATCCTTGACCTGTCTAGTGTGTTCCTTGGCCTTCATGATGCCGTTTGTTTACTAAGGTTCTCTAACAAACTTCTGGAGGGCTTCACAGAACAGCTGTATGTATACTGAGATTAAATTACACACAGGTGGACTCTATTTACTAATTAAGTGACTTCTGAAGGCAGTTGGTTCCACTAGACTTTAGTTAGGGTTAACAGAGTAAAGGGAGCTTAATACAAACGCACGCCACACTTTGTGTTGGTCTATCACATAAAATCCCAATAAAATACCTTTACGTTTTTGATTGTAACATGACAAAATGTGGAAAATTTCAAGGGGTATGAATACTTTTTCAAGGCACTGTAATGTTCATGAGGGCGGTAAAAAATGTGCAAATTTCAGAAGACTGTCATTCCAGTCAAGGACCCTTTAGGTAATATAATGATTCATGGAGTATGTCTTTTACTTACAGCAATAAAACAGGCATTATAAAGTACAGCTTCTGACATTTGTCCAGTCATGAGTTATGTCAATCTCTTGCAGTGGTATGCAGGGCCAAAAATGACTGGTTAAACCCACAAGTGCCTTTTCTCAGTTATTCGTTGTTGGACACAGCTACCTACTGGAGAAAAGGACACCAGGCTCAAAGAAGGCTACAACTACTCACCTCAAACCTTCTCAGTTTTCCTTAGTGTCCTTTAGAAAAATGGATGTCTTTTTTTCCTTTCAGCTTTATTTTTTGCTTGAATTGTAAAAAAAAAAAAAAAAAAATAACATTAAAGTAAAGTGGTAGTAAAGCCCAATTGTTTACTAAACCTAAAATAGGACTTATCTGTAGTACAGTAAATATCTCCTAACATGCACCGTCGCTTACTACTATACTAGCAGCCGGTGATTTTGGTGTGACATCCACTGAGAGCTGTGCTGCAGCCATGGCTCCCACGCACATGTGCGAGTGACATCATCACGGCTAGGCCAGTCAAACTGCCAAAGCCCACAAACCTGGAAGGAAGACTGGGTGAAGATGGAAGCCCAGTCAGCGGTAACAGCGTGCCACTGGAGGGCTTTGTTCCAAGGTAAGCTAGTATGTGATGCATACTAGCACATTATGCTATTATTCTGCAAGGGAATTTTTTTTGCAGTTTACTACCGCTTTTAACAGACACTGATAGATTCAGGCAGGATATTGGAAATCCTTAAAGTCTCTCAAGTTATCCAATGAGCATAGGTTTTCCCAATTCATTAACTCTGTGGTCGTAAACTAAGGATGTTGTTTCTGCCAGTATCTGTGTTTTTATTCCCATATCACCTTTTTGATCCTGTGAAATGGGTAACTTTCTCGGTGGCTGTGTTCTCGAACATTCAAATTTGCACTCCCCATGACCACCATCAGATAACTGATTGTGTCCTAAGCTACAGGTGTAAATGCCCACTCTGCTGGAGTGTCTCATGTCACCACAATGTACCACTTGTATCACAGCCCATAACCAATAATGTTTTTAGGTTGCCCCCACCTATTATTGGGACTGCAAAAGCTGCTGCAAAGTTTAATGCAGAGGCACTTGTGGACTGAAAATGGAGGAGAAGAGGTGGATGGAGCTTTTGCTACAAATAATTGTAAGGCTTTCCACCTATTCTTACTTGAGGTTTTATCTGTGCTATGCAGCACAGTAATGGGTACAAAGTTTATAAGGTATTGAGATGACTCCATGTGTCTATTTATGCTTTACGTATACTGGTGTTCTATTTGCCAAAGCCCTGAAGTCAGCAGTGACAACCCCCTTTGTGTTCCACTTGGCATGGAACTCTAATTTTTAGCTCAGGCCAGTATATTTGGAGATTACCTGTGGCGTTGACAGGATCAGAGCTGTATAAAATAAAATCAATTGATTAACTGAAGGAATTGGTTGGGACTTTGTATGAAGCACAGCTAAGAAAGTAGGGGTATAAAATCGCATGATAATGGATTCCAAAAAGATATACATTAAATAAGGGAGATAACATGATAGACATGAGTAGCACCTTGCCAATTTATTGTAAATAATAACGACATAATTCATAAACAATCTATTGGTAATAGATGTATTGGTATATTTTGTCAGAAACCATGAAATCAGGCCGAGACTGAAGTACAGTTCAATCACACACTTGTTTAATAATAAAAGTAAAAAGAACAAACCTAGTCAAAACATAGCCAAAGTTCAGTAACCAGAACGGAAAGTCAGCCAAGCCAGAAGTCGGGGATCAATGTAGTGGAACAGCAAGCAGGATCTGGAGCCAGAAGGGATGTCAGCACAGCAAGTCTTGAACAGGATCACAGGCGATTAGTTTTTGTGATGTTGACCAAGGCGAAGGCAGAGCTCCTCCTGGACTAGACAGCTTAAGTAAGCAGGACTGACGAGCAGGATATCAACAGCTGAGTAACTGTGGAGAGAAAGGAGCTGGCAATTAGCTGACAGCTGAGTGGCCAGCTCAGTGAAGGAAGGGCTGAGCCCAGCCCTGACTATGTTAATAAAATTGTTCCAGTTCATGAAAGACATAATTATGTTAATAGTAATGATTAATAATAAAATTCATAGCGTTCGTATTGTTGAATCTCAGAATCACATGATCAGGGTTGCCAACCTCCTGCAGCATTTTTTACTGACAAAAACATGGAAAATTTACCGGCGGAGCACATTTTTTACTGGCAACCTGAGAAATTACATAATTCTTATTGTAAACTAACAGTGAATATTTTTAAACTGTATAAACATGATATGGAAACACTGGCAATACCTATAACAAAATAATTTGCTTGATTTAAACTTAAAAAGTCAACACAGCATGAAATTATCAGCCCCTGATATTTACTGGCAGTTGTAAAAAAAATCACAGATTTTTACAAACTGTTAGTAAATTTACTGGCGGTTGGCAACCCTGCACATGATTGTATGATGTAACATAAGGCTGGGGCTCTACACGTTTCGTGGAGATATCCACTCCTTTTACTACTGGCCATGCCTACATATACTGTATGCTTTTATGTAGTTTACAAGTTGGTCACATGGGGGAACCTTTCTATTTATTTTAATTCTGAAGCTGTACTTGTCTGTTACTCCAGCAGCCAGGCACCGTTTATGCACACCGGTCCACCCTTTTTAAAGTTTACACTCCCACTCATTTATGCCTTGGTGGACTTTTCCCTTTCAATCTATGATCACACCCACTCTAAACTCTGACATTGACCTACTGGTCAAAATCTCTAAAAATGGATTTGGTGGCTGCTGGTGTTGATGCTCAAAATATAGATTGCGTTGAGCAGATGATTGTTGCATTGGTGCAGTGCTGGATGCTAGCCTGTTTATGTCCCAGGTAACCCTTTCTTCTATGATGCAAGTTAACATCTTATCCTTCATGCACCTAACTTCTCTGCTAACCAGAAACCCTAGGAAGTACTAGTTGGAAACAATCCACTTATACTATTTTGGCTTGGCTTGCAAAGCAATGTGCTTATGTACACGTAGCTGCCACAAATCAACTCATGAAGAAGGCAAACTGGCTGAACATTGCTGGGCAGAAAAGGATCGGCAGTTAGAAGCTGTAAACAAGAACTGCATCCACCATAATGTTGTCTGAGTTTTTTTGTTAAGATGCCAGCTGGGGGATAGGGCAGAAACTTGGGATGGTTGAAAAACAGGGCACAAGATCTTGTCCACTCATATAGAAGAGCACAGGAAGATAGCAGCTGAAGAAAGAATAGAAAGCCGCACAGGCTATTGCTATCTGAAGGTTTTATTATATTTTGTCTCTGACTTTTTTTATTCTATAATAAACCACAAAAAAATCACAGTTCACTGTTCTCTCAGTGTACCTACAGTGGATATAAAAAAAAAAAAACGCACCAGTGGTGGCCCATCCATTAGGGGTGCACAGACGCCACCCTCCCCTGCATGCATCTGGCCCCCTTATCTACATACAGGGCGCCGGATGCATGGATTCCAATTGGGGGGGGGGGTGTGTGTTTGTGTTTTTTTTTTTTTTTTAGCACGTGATTAGAGCCAGAGGCTCTAATAGGCTTCAAAAAAGGGTGGGCTCAGGGCGCAGAGTACTGCGCCCTGAGCCCACCCAGTTGTGTGACAATAGCAAATGAATATTCGCTCCTATTGGACGCCGAGGAGGGAGGAGACACATGGTGGGAACCGCCGTGATGCAGAGGAGGAGCAGATGCAATAGAACCTGCCGTCCGTAGAAGCACTGCCTGCCCATGACCTAGATGGGGTAAGCGCAGGGCTGGATAACCGACTGACCCTGGGGGGAGGGGGTTGGGTGTGGTTGACCTGACCAACCGACAGCGGGGGGGGCTTGTTTGCCGCCACCCCCCCCCCCCCAAAAAAAAAAAAAAACCACCAGCCGCCACTGCTACATACCCCTAGACAAAGATAAATCATTTCAGAACTTTTCCCACCTTTTGAATGTGACCTATAAACTGTACAACTCAGTTAAACAACAAGAAATATTTTAGGTGGAGGAAAGTAAAAATAAAATAATATGATTGCATAAGTGTGCACACCCGTAAATCAGATTTTCAGTCTGATTCAGGTCTGGGCTCTGGCTGGGCCATTCCAACACTTTAATCTTCTTCTGGTGAAGCCATTCCTTTGTTGATTTGGATGTATGCTTTGGGTCGTTGTCATGCTGAAAGATGAAGTTACTCTTCATGTTCAGCTTTCTAGCAGAAGCGTGAAGGTTTTGTGCCAATATTGACTGGTATTTGGAACTGTTCATAATTCCCTCTAACTTGACTAAGGCCCCTGTTTTAGCAGTTTTTGCGCCACACAGATTTTTTGAAAGTATGGCCAAAAAATTCAACCTTGGTTTCATTCGACCATAACACATTTTCCCACATGCTTTTGGGAGACTTCAGATGTGTTTTTGCAAAATTTAGCAGGGCTTGGATATTTATCTTCCATAAGAAAAGGCTTCTAGAGTCTTGCCACTCTACCCCATAACCCAGACATATGAAGAATACGGGAGATTGTTGTCAGATGTACCACACAGCCAGTACTTGCCAGATATTCCTGCAGCTCCTTTAATGTTATTGTAGACCTTGGCAGCCTTTCTAACAAGCTTTCTTCTTGTCTTTTCATCAATTTTGGAGGGACATCCAGTTCTTGGTAATGTCACCGTTGTGCCATATTTTCTCCACTTGATGACTGTCTTCACTGTGTTCCATGTGTGACAATCCGGAGTGATTAGGTTCAAGTGGTGCATGCAGTTTTCCAGAAACATGCCACTCCAGACTGCGTTTTTAGGGCATGGCAGCTCACTTTTATTTAAAGGTAACTAAAAAGTTCAAACAAACAGTAATCTTCCCTCGCAGGGGGGTTCCACCATCACTGTATAAACAAACTATAGCCTCCTGGCTTACTCACTGTCAGCTTCGTGCTGTTTTGGTTGCGGGCCACATCTGCCTGCTACAGACGTGCACACACAGGCTACCTGCAGCCTTAGACTCCGAGACCTCCTGTCTCTTTCTCCTGGAGCCGTCTCCTGCTGGGACCCCCCCCGACCTCCTAAGCCGGGCGGAGCTGTCTCCAAGTCTGAGCACTGACCTTGTCCTGGGATGTTTATGAACCGAGCCCACAGGTGTGCAATTAGTATTCCTTCCAAAATCAGGCACACCCTGCTCATATATACCTGTGACATGGGGTCGCATCTCCACACATGGTATATCTAATGCTTTGGAAATCCTTTTGTACCCTTCTCCTGACTGATCCCTTTTAACAATGAGATCCCTCTGATGCTTTGGAAGCCCTCTGCGGACCATGGCTTTTGCTGTAGGATGCGACTAAGAAAATGTCAGGAAAGACCTACTAGAACAGCTGAACTTTATTTGGGGTTAATCAGAGGCACTTTAAATGATGACGGGTGTGTACTGACTCCTATTAAGGCCTCATGCACACTGGACGTTTTTACAGCTGCTGTTTTTGGCTTCAGACGTTTTTTCTGCAGCCAATAAACTCTCCAGTATGTTATTCTATGTGTCCATGCACACATAGGCTGTTATCAGCAGTTTTTCAATCGAGTTGTACAGTTTATAGGTTTAATTTTTTTTTACATCACAGAAACCTACATTTTTAACAGGGGTGTGTAGACTTTTTATATCCACTGTATAGAAATAAAATTATTCTTTGTAATACAAATAAGACACAAGCTTGGTATTTTTTAAGTTTGTCACAAAAAAAGTATCTTTCCCAAACTGTTTCAGGACAGCACCATAGAGATCATGGCTCCTCCAACAGGAAACACTTCCTCATTCCAAGCTTTAATAGGAGGCCTCCACGTAGCTTCGTTCAGTCTTTTTGTTTCCTCCAGCCGGAGGAACACCTCTGGTGAGAGCCATGATCTCCCAGGGCTTTCCTGGGAAACCAAGGTTCTCACCTGTCAGTTTTTTCTTTCTTTAGGAGAGTGATCCTCCCACTTGCTGGGTGGTCCCATGGGCTCCCTCTCCCCCTCTCCCTTCCATGCTCAGGGAGAGCTAGTACTGCCTGGGAGTGTTGCCCATTTTTTCTTGCAGATGGGCAGTTGTGGTGGAATGGCGGCAGTGCAAAGCTGAGCAACCGCCATTGTTCTGGTGGCCGAGAGCCCTCGGCCACTTTCTGTGCAGTGTACAGGAAGTGGCAGCACTTCTGGATCGGGCGCGTGGCGTCCTTTCCAGCCGCAAAGTGCAGGGGGTGAGGGCAGGTTCACCTGGTGCTCTTAAACTTCTGGGTCGGCGTGGAGGCGTTTTTGAATCTCGGAACCGGCTTTCTTTCAGCCATGCGACTGCAGTGCGCTTTGCAATGGAGGATGCAGCAGATAAGGGGGCAAGCCAAGGCACCAGCAAAGCCAAGGTAAAGGACTGTGTTCCTACTTTACTGTGGGCCGTTTTATTCTATGGGTGTTAAAAGTGAGAGCTCTCCCTGGTGAATGTGTATCGCAGTGGCTAGTCAGTTAGCCCTTCTGCCTAGCATAAGGGACTCCACAAAGTGGTGGTGGTGGCGGCTTGTTTGGGCACAGGGATTGTATCTCAGATTTAGTCAGGGAGGAGTCTCCATCCATTTGTGGCGATCTGGATTCAACCATTAAGGATGAGCTCCGCAAAACCTTTCAAGCTTTCAGGTCAAACCTGAGAGAAGAGCCAGGTCCCTCAGGGGAGCCTAGGGCTCCGCAGCCATCTTCAGAATCCCAAGGGGTTTATCTGATACAGACGGGAGGTTTGTTCTCCCAGGATACTTCCCAAGAACCTGCTTCCTCTGCTCCAGATGGAACAAATTCAGAAGAGGAGGAAAATTAAGTAGATGCCGCCTCTAAGTACAAGATGTCACTAGAAGAGGTAGGAGGACTCTTGAAAGTAATCCACGCTACCTTGGGGATAAAGAAGGAGCTCTCCCTGCCCAACCACATCTACGCAGGTCTGGGAGACTCAAAAGGCTGTACTTTTCTGGTGCATTCGATAATTACAGACATGATTAAAAAAGAATGTCTGGAACTAGAGAAGAAGCCATTTTTTTTCTCGGGCCCTCGAGAAGATTTCCGTGTTAGGAAAATCCTGACTCTATCTGGAACAAGGATCCAAAACTGGATTCCGCCTTCTCGCAGGTCTCAAAGTGAACTGACCTTGCCTTTGAAGATATGGGCACGCTAAAGGAGCCCATGGATAAGAGGATGGACCTACTTCCTAAAAGGGCCTGGCAAATAGTTTTGAACCATCTGAAGCGGCAATGGCAACAATATGCATTGCTAAGAATGAAGATTAACCAGATGAAGGCCAATGTCCTGCGAATTCCCTGAAACAGGAGGTTTTGGACTCTTTTACAACATTATCTGCAGCAGTGTCATATATTGCGGATGCCTTGGCAGAGTCCATACGCATGTCGGCTACGTCCCCAGCAATAACTATCTCTGCTAGGATGGCCTTATGGCTAAAAATCTGGCCCGGGGATGCAGCATCAAAAAAACAGGCTGAGTAGCATTCCCTTTGCAGGGTATTTGCTGTTTGGTTCAGAACTAGAATCCATTCTTGACCGAATGGCTCATAAAAAGAAATTGTTTCAGGTTAAGAAGAAGCAGGTGCAGACCCATAAGTGCTTTTTTTCTGCCTCAAAGGACAGAAGGAAGGTAAAACGCAGGGGAAAAGGAAGCCTTGGTCTTTCCAGAAGTCCAAAGGTAGGAGTGGAGTGCTCTTCAATCCTCCTGCGACTTCTGGAAAGCCGCAGTGACTCCTTTCTCTCAGTCGGAGGAAGGCTCCAGGAGTTTCTTCCTCAGTGGAGAGGCATTACACCAAACCAATTTATTCTAAACATGCTCTCCCAGGGATATGTGATCGAATTCACGGAAGAACCTTCAGAAAGATTCTTGGTGACAAACGCCCCAAGGGATCCAGCCAAGGCTCTAGCCATGAAGTCCCTAATCCAGGAACTGAGATCCCAGAGAGTCGTTGTTCCGGTCGCTACAAGGTAGTTCCTCCAGGGGTTCTACGCGCATGTATTCCTTGTTCAGAAACCCTCGGGACAGCTGCGTCCCATCCTAATTCTTAAGATGCTAAATCGATCGATAGAGTACAGAAGATTTCCGATGGTTACCATTTTCTCAGTCAAAAACCTCCTGAACCAAGGGTGCTACATGGTATCAATAGACTTACAGGATGCCTACCACGGCTATTCCCGCCAGGTCCTAAAAATATGAGGTTGGCTTTGAAAATAGGGAAGAATATGGTACATATATATCGAGTATATCTCCGGGAGACCACTTCAGGACGAGGTGTGAGACGCAGGGAACAGCAGGCTGCAGGGGATGACGTCATCCCCTGTAGCCTGCTGTTCCCTGCACCTCATACCTCATCCTGAAGTGGTCTTCCGGAGCCGGCCCATCCATCTAGCGGCGGACACCTCCCTGACCAGATCGTTCACGACAGAGGAATAGAAGGCCCAGGATCGCCACCCTGACATAACCATGTTAACACCTTAATGCCTGTCACTTTCTACTAAAATGTGAGTTTGACTATTATATGTCTATTAAAGCTTGTTAAAAACGTCTGCACCCAGAGGCGCCTTTCTCTCCTTGTTTTTAAGAAGGTGGTACACCTGCAGTTCAGAGCATTCCCATTTGGCCTGTCATCGGCCCCAAGAGTGTTCACAAAGGTAATGGCTGAAGCGTTGGCACCTTTTGGGTCTAGAAGGAATCGCAGTGATTCCTTATCTGGACGACCTGCTGTTTTTCACTCAAACCAGAGAAATGCTTCAGAAGAACTGGGTCAGAGCTCGGGCTCAACTAGAATCCATAGGATGGATCTTAAACCTTAAAGTCGAATTTGATTCCCTCGCAGGAGGTGTTATTCTTGGGGTTTCGTATCAACTCAGTGGAGCAAAAGATCTTTATTCCAGAAGAAAAGCAGAAAAAGCTGGTGCAAGTAGTGTCATTGTTGCAGTCCAGTCAGCTCCTATCTGTCAGGAAGCATTGGGAACTCTGACCTCTTCCATACCTGCAATTAAGTGGGCAAGACTTCACTTCAGACCCCTGCAAAGTTTCTTGTTAAAGGTCTGGGATCACTAGCAAGATTTGCTAGACTCGCTAGTGAAGGTCCCCACCACGGTGAAAAGGAGTCTTTGGTGGTGGAAGAACCAGACAAGGTATTCAGCAGGTCTGTTATGGTCCTTCCTGATCCAAGTAAGATTAACGACGGATGTCAGCTCCTGGGGATGGGGGGGCTCACATGAGCGGTCGATGGGCTCATGGTCCACAAGAGAAGCAGTAAGGTCCTCAAATTGGAGGGAACTAAAGGCAATAGAAATGGCCTTACTAATGTTTGCTGGAGAAATTCAGGGACTTCATATACAGGTCCTGTTGGACAATGCCATGGCGGTGGCCTACATAAACAGATGGGGGGGGGGGGGGTACCAGAAGCAGAGTTCTTCAGTGCCTAGCAGGAAGCATTCTAAGATGGGCAGAGCTCCATATTTTATCCTTGTCCGCGGTACAAGGGACTCTAAACAGGGTAGCAGACTTCCTCAGCAGAAACCAGGTATATGAAGCAGAATGGTGACTGAACCCAGAAATCTTCCATATGATCATGAAGAAGTGGGGGGGGGGGGGGGGGGGCAAGAGTGGATCTCTTTGCGACTCAGGAAAATACACAGGTTTCTCTTCTCCCTGAACAGAACCGAGTCATCCCTGGGTGTAGATGCTCTTGCGCACAATTGGAAGTTTCCCCTCTGTTATGCCCCCTCCCCTTTTAAGCTTAAAGCGGAGTTCCACACAAAAATGGAACTTCCGCTTTTCGGAACCCTCCCCCCCTCCGGTGTCACATTTGGCACCTTTCAGGGGGGGGGGTTCAGATACCTGTCTAAGACAGGTATTTGCACCCACTTCCGGCATAGACTCCCATGGGAGTCTATGCCTCTTCCTGTTAGTCCGCGCTGTCTCCTGGGAAACACACAACTCCCAGGAGATAGCGGGGACCAGTTACGATGCGCAGCGCGACTCGTGCATGCGCAGTAGGGAACCGGGTAGTGAAGCCGCAACGCTTCACTTCCTGATTCCCTCACCTAGGATGGCGGCGGCAGCTGCCGAGAACTGAGCGGGTTCTCGGCGTTGCCTGCCGACATCGCTGGACCCTGGGACAGGTAAGTGGCCATGTATTAAAAGTCAGCAGCTGCAGTATTTGTAGCTGCTGGCTTTTAATATTTTTTTTTTTTTTTTTGTTTTTGGTGGTTTAGGTGGACCCCCGCTTTCACCCTCAGGTCATAAGGAAAATCTGGAAAGAGGTTACGACAGTAATCCTCATCACTCCCTTTTGGCCCAAGAACGCTTGGTTTTCATCCCTTCTACAGATGCAACTCAAACCGTAGTGGCACCTTCCGTTGAGACAAGACCTGATGCAAGGCCCCCTACTTCATCAGGAGGTAGCAAAGCTAAAACTCACAGCTTGGCTTCTGAAGAGCAGCTTTTGAGGAAAAATGGATTTTCAGATAGGTTGTTTGCTACCCTCCTATCTAGCAGAAAGAGTGTTACCAGAGAAATTTTATTCCAAAGTCTGGAAAGTTTTCAACTCCAGGTGCACTGCGTCCGGCAGATCCTTAAAAGATATTTCTTCTATTCTGGAATTCCTGCAAGAAGGAGAGGATAAGGGCTTAGCAGTCAGTACCCTCAAAGTTCAGGTTGCCGCGCTGGGGGTATTTTTGGAAAAATCTATCTTATCAGAACTCCTAGTGATCAGATTCTTCAAGGCCCTCACCTGGTCCAGACCGGTAGTGATCAGAAGCTGTCCAAAGTGGTACTTATCAGTTGTTCTATAGGCCCTGACCAGGGAAACATTTGAACCTATTAATTTAGCCTCCCTGAGACTGATTACATTGAAAATTGTTGTTTTTAGTTGCTATAAAGACTGCTTGAAGAATTAGTGAGCTTCAAGCCTTGTCAATCAGGGAGCAATTATTTTCTATCTTTTCAGACCAAATTGTTCTGAAGACAGATCCTAATTTTTTTACCGAAGCTCGCTTCGGTCCAAAATCATGCTCAGATGATACTGCCTAAGTTTTTTGCACTAATCCATCGGGAAAGAAGGAAGAAGAATTTCATACTTTGGATGTTAAGAGAGCCGTCTTTTTTTTTTTTTTTTTTTTGCCACATCAGCGAGAAGGTAATCCATGGGAGTAGCTTTTTCAAATTAAAATTCAAAAAATACTTCCCTTTTTTTTTCGTCACATCATTATGGCTTTTAATCTATTTCATTAATTGGGATATTTCTTAACACAAAGATACTGGAGTAACAACCCCCCCACTATTTCCAAAATAAACCATTAATTACTTACTCCCTACCCTCCGCCCCCACCCCCCTTTCCCCACCCTTCCCGAGACCGTACTCCCGCCCGTCTCCTGTTTTTTTTTTTTTTTTTTTTTTTGTGGATTTCCCCTTGCTCCCCCTAACACAGGCTCTGCCCCCTTCGCTGCTCAAGTTGACCATATCTCAGCTGCTCTTATGGATTTTTTAAATTTCTCCCACTCTCCCCACTTTATCCTATATGCCTCCCATTTTCATCCCTTCACTGAACCTTAGGTACTCCAAGTCCTGTATCTCATTTATTTTATTAATCCAATCCCTCATGGTTGGCCTTTCTTTTCTATTCCAGTTTTTAGGGATCAGGCTCTTAGCTGCATCTATGAGGTGGGGCAGGAGTGTTCTGAGGTAGGCCCTGGTGGGCATCTCGCTCAAATGAAACAGAAGAACCCTGGGATCCCTTGGCACATTATAGTTTGTAATCTCTTTAATATATTTTCTGATCTCGTCCCAGAAGATCCCTATCTCAGGACACGACCACCACACATGGGCCATCGTCCGATTTCACCACATCCCCTCCAACATAGCCGAGATTTGTCCTTATCGATTTTATGCATCTTATCCGGGGTCATGTACATTCTTGTTAAACACTTGTAGTTTAACTCTAGCAGTTTATAATTAACTGACGTGGTCGAAAGACGCTTTAATTTCAGATCCACTTCTGTCTCTGCCAGTGTTAAACCTAACTCCTTCTCCCCTTTACTTATAAAAGCCAAGGTGTCTACCCTCTTCAGCTCTACCAGTATTTTATATATTCTAGAAAAACCACTTTTTTCGTCTGATTCTATGCATATTTTTTCTAGTGGGAGTAGATTTTTCGTTGTTCTAATTGGTTGCGGCAAAGATTCTACAAAATGTTTTAATTGACCGTAGCGCCATGGATTGATATTTATCTTGTCTCCTCTTTTCCTAAGCTCCTGGATTGAACATATTTTCCCCCTGTCTGTTACGTCCTTTAATTGCAAATTCTCGTCTAGGAGCCATTTCCCGAACCACTCTACCTTCCCCGGTGGAAAATATTCTACTTCCTTCAATGACATTAGCGGTGAATTGTATTCCCAATGTTCCCTTTTATGGATCCAATCCCATATTCTAAGTGCGTGACTAGTGATTTCGTGCATTTTTATATCTTGTTTTCTTAATTTTGGTGGGCACCATATTTTGTGAAGTTTTAACTTACTAACATTGTTTTCAATTTCTACCCAGTGTTTACCTTTATTTTTAACCCAATCTACTACCCTCCCCAGTGCGATAGCTTCATAATATTTGCTGATGTCAGGTGCTCCCCATCCCCCTTTACTTTTAGTGTTTATTAATTGATTATATTTTATCCGTGGTGTTTTCCCTTTCCATATAAACTTTAATATCATTGAATGCAGCCTTTTGAGGTAACCGGGTGGAAGAGTAACTGGGAGCATTTGCAATTTGTATGTTATTTTTGGTAATAAAACCATTTTGAATATATTAATTCTTCCCGACCACGACAGTTGCCCCTGCTGTATTCTATTTAGTTCTAATTTAACCTCCTTTATGAGCGGAATGAAATTCGCCTGGTATAGTTCTTCTACAGACGTTGTAATTTTAATTCCTAGATAGTTTAGAGCTTCCTTCTCCCACCTAAAGGGAAAATGTTTTTGGTAAGCGAAATCTCTTGTTTTATTTGGGTTGATATCTAGTACTTCTGACTTGGTAGTGTTTACTTTAAAATTAGACAGTTTCCCGTATTCTTCTAGAGTAGCCAGGACATTCGGAAGGGAAATTCTTGGATTTGTTATGTAGAGGAGAATATCATCCGCGAAGGCGGCGAGCTTGTACTCAATTCCCCCTATATTGACTCCTCCAATGTCTGGATTCTGTCTTATCCTAATAAGGAGGGGTTCCAGTACTATCAGGAAGAGCATTGGGGAGATTGGACACCCCTGTCTTGTTCCGTTATACATATTAAAAGGCTCGGACAAAGTCCCGTTTATTTTAACTCTCGCTGATGGTTTTGTATAGAGCGCCCTTATCCAACTGCAAATCCTCTCCCCATAGCCCACTTCTTTGAGAGTTTCTATCATGAAGTCCCAGTCTACTCTATCAAATGCTTTTTCAGCATCTATTGATAGCAGTAGTCCTGGGACCCCACTCTCTTTAATTTCCTGGGTTATCAAGAGCGTTTTAATACTATTGTCCCTTCCTTGTCTACCTGGTATGAACCCCACTTGATCAGGGTGGATGATATTTTTAATTGTTTGCTTTACTCTACCCGCTATAACTTTTGCGAAGATTTTTGTGTCATTATTTAAGAGGGAAAAGGGCCTAAAACTAGAGCACAGTGTGTTGTCCTTTCCCTCCTTGTGAATAATCGCTATAGTAGCTGCCAATGCGTCTCTACTCATTTCCCCTCTCTCTCCTATCTCATTCATGTAAGTACATAATTTTGGCACTAAACGCTCTTGGTATTTCTTATAGTATAATACCGTCAATCCGTCTGGACCCGGGCTCTTTCCTGTCTGGATCTCCTTAATAGCTTTCCTTACCTCGGCCTCTGTAATGGGGACTTCTAACACAAGACTCTCCTCTTTTGATATCTTAATCATCCCAGTATCTTTTAGATAGTTTTTAATTTTTTCTCGTTTTTGCTCTCTCACTTTGTCCTTATCCTTTGTATTTATTGAGTAGAGTTCCCCATAGAATTCCTGAAAGGTTTTTGCTATGTCCTTATCCTTATATTTAAATTCTCCTGATTTTGTCTTTATCTTGTCGATGTAATTATTGCTTTTCTTTTTGCTTAGTGCCCTAGCCAGGAGTCGACCCGGTTTATTGCCAGAAATATATCTTTCTTTTTTGACTAAGTTATATTTTTTACGATTTTCTGCCTCTATCTGCTGTCTCAAGGCCTCTCTAGCACCATATAGTTTTCCCAAAATCCCTCTTTCCCCCGTTTCCTTATGCTGCCTTTCTAATTTTTTAACTTCCTCCTGAAGTGTACACAAGACTTTGTTCTGCCTTCTTTCTTTCTCCGCTCCCGCCTTTATTATTATCCCCCTGATATAAGCCTTGTGGGCCTCCCAGACTATTGCTTCTGATATTTCTTCAGAGGAATTGGTTCTAAAATAAAATTCCAGTTCTTCATTTATTAATTTGTCAATTTCCTTATCATGAAGGAGATCTTCGTTTAGTCTCCAATTATAAAACGGGGGTGTTTGATTGTTTTGTTTTATTCGTAATGTCACCGGGGCGTGGTCCGAGAATGTTATAGATCCTATATTTGTATTTTCTACCTCTTCTAAAAACCTATGATCTACAAAAAAATAGTCAAGTCTTGAATACGTCGCGTGCACGGGGGAGTAGTAAGTGTAATCCATTATTTTTTGATGTTGCATCCTCCAAAGATCGACTAGTTGAAACTGGTGCAATTTTTTTTTAAGTTTATTCAACCATACCCCTCCGGTCCCCCGAGCGCGCGACGCATTATCTCTGCCCGGCTCTAGGCATAGATTCAGGTCTCCTGCCACAATAATCCTCCCTCTCCTGAAACCCTCTAACTTTGATAGAACTCCAATTAGATATTTGCTTGGATTGTTATTAGGGCAGTAGATGTTAGCTAATGTATATTCCTCACCGTTTAGTTTTCCCCTCAGAAACAAAAATCGGCCCTCAGGGTCAGTCATTCTCTCCTCTATCTGGAAACGAGTTTCCCTAGCAAAACCAATCGCCACCCCTTTTGCTCCCCTTATCGGGGAGTCGCTAAAAATCCAAAACGGGTAGTCCCTTGACAAAATCCTCTGATTTCTCCCCAGGTATAGATGTGTCTCCTGGAGGAAGACCACCTCAGCTTTATTGGATCTCAGCTCGCCCATCACGTTCGCACACTTTATGGGCGATTTGAGCCCCCTCACATTATATGTTACCAAGTTAATTCCAACCATTTATTCTTCTTTTCAAGACCCAACCGCAACCACAACAGGAGACAATGAGGTTTGTACTGGTCTCGCCCCTCCCTTACCCCCCCTCCCCTACTCCCCCCCCGCTCTCCCTCCCCCCCTGCTCTTGGAGGTATCAGACCTCCCCATGGCCCTATTAACCGTGGCCTCACCTACTCCACCCGGCCCTACGGTTGGCCCCTCGAGGGTTGAGCTCAGTGCGGGAACCTTGCATCGCCCATCCCGCCCCAGGAGCTATCAGACCTCCCCCTCCCCTCCATTCCCCCATCACCCTCCCCCCCCCCCCCCGGAGCACACCCCACCCCCCCCAAGACTCCGGGCTCTAGGCCCATTGCCACCCATTCCCCCCCCGCCTCCAGCCGCACAGATTTCTGACCTGCTGGTCAAGGTTTAGCAACCTATTATTTCTCATCTATACTCCTCTCCTTTTATACACTGGTTTCCAATTTTGTACATCTTCAGCAATGTTCTGTCCTCTCACTCTCTCTCCCACCATCCCAGGATTTCTACAGGTGGAATGTCCAGCTTGCGGCAGAAGTTTTGGGTCTCCTCTGGGAACCTTAATATCGCTGAGCGCCCATCTTTTCTCTCAATCAGACATGCTGGGAAACCCCAGGAATAGTGCACCTCTCGCGCTTTGAGTTGTTCCAGAAGAGGTCTGAGGACTCTTTTTTCTTGCCCGTGTCTCATTCGCCAAGTCTGGGTAAATTTGTAGGTTGGATTCACCGTATTTCACTGATTGATTGTTTCTCAGACTCTCCCCGATTTTTTTCTTTGTCTTGATAGTTATGGAACCTCACAATCACATCGCGAGGAGTTTCCCTGCTAATCTCAGCTGGTTTCCTAAGTCTATGCACTCTATCCAGTTTAATTGACTTGTCGTCAGGTTTGAGAAGACCTCCAAAAATTTGATCTATCTTTTCCTGAAGATTTTCACCCTCCCCTTGTGGCTCTGGGAGACCTCTGATTCTCAGATTTTTTTTCTTCTGCTTCGGTTTTCCTGATCTTCTAATTTATATCTTAAATCTCTTTGTTCACGTTGCATCTCCTCTATCTGAGATCTCAGGTTTCCCATCTCCGTCCTCTGGCTTTCGGCTACCATCTCAGCCTCTTCCACTCTTCTCAGAATGTGACCCATATCCCCCCGTATAGCTTCTGTTTCAGCTTTAATAAAAGTTTCTAGCCTGGCAAACATCTCCGCTATTTCATTCTTCGTTGGCATAACTCCTTCCCTTTTGGCTCTCCATTGGGGCTTCTTCTAAAGTTGCTAAAGTCGCTGAGTTTAAACCTAGGGATTCTGCTTCTGCCGCCTGCCTCCTTGTATTAACTTTGGGCGGACCGTCAGAGGTTTTACTTTAATTGGATGATACTTTAGTATAATGCCTTACAGACAACCTTGGGAAAGAAGATTCAAACCTCTATCGACAGTTTTGTGCACTTTAAAGTATCCTTTTTGGGAGCGGTCTGGATATGTTATACACATCATTGTCCATGCATAAACTGTCTGAGTTTTACCATTATCTCTCCAGTGACATTTCAGATTGCATGTTAATACTCCCACCGAGTTGCTATGTGTAAGGCACTTACCCTCTCCCTTCCGTCTATTCAAGGTAACTTGTCACTTATCTGAGGGTTGCCTGTCTCCACTTTCTCCAGCTGCTTCTGTGTCCCTTGGGAGCTGTCAGCAGCTCCGTCTGTGTCCGCACCTTCGGATCCCTCTCCCAGTGCTTCTTCACTCCGTAAACTTATGCCGGTATTACCCGGCGCTGCCTAAAGGCTCCCCTTAACTGTTGTTTCCACTCCCACCTCCTCGGTTACTGCTCAGCCTGGGCTCCGAGGAGAGGGGATATAACGAAGACGCGGCGGGGGGGGGGTGGCCGGAACGGGGAGGAGATGGGGTGAGAGGGGGGGCCTCGGCCGCGATCGTACTGGGACCTAAGTCCCGCGGCGTATCCCGGAGGTAAAGGGCTAGGAGGCGGCCGCCCGCATCAGAGATGCGGGAGCCGTTGTCAGCGTCCCTGCCCCGCCGCTGACCACGAGGAGGAAGGAGAGACCCGGCATCCCAGAGCGATCGATGAGGTCAGCCTGACATCCGCATCCGGCCCCTCCCCTCGTGTGCAGGCTGTGGATGGTGCTGAAGAGAGCAGTCTTAAGTTACCTGGAAGCCACTAAGCACTTTAGGCATACAGACGCATTATTTGTTTCATATGCTGGTAGTAAGAAAAGAAGACAAGCAACCAGAGGAACCATTGCCAGATGGTTGAGAATGGCGATCAGAGGCCTATTCCCTTTCAGACCATGAGAGTCCAGTTGCCATTCGGGCTCATTCTACAAGAGCTTTGGTGAGTTGGGTAGAAAGAGCTGGTGCCACCCCCAAACAGATCTGTGAAGCAGCTACATGGACGAGTCTGACGACCTTTGCCCGTCATTATAGGTTAGACCTCCTGACGGCTGGGGACCAGGCTTTCGGAAGGAAAGTCTTGCAGGCTGTTGTCCCACTCTGAATGGGGTAAGTATCGATTATCCTCTCAGGTGCTGTCCTGAAAGATGTTTTGTGAAAATTTAAGTTCGACTTACCAGTAACTTGTTTTCCAATAGTCTTTCAGGACGGCAATAACCTGCCGTTTTTTGGCGCTGTAATACGATGATATAACTGTCGCTTATGTGTTGCAGCCCAGGGCTGGAGGTTCTCTACAAACCACTGAAGGAAGCTGCGTGGAGGCCTCCTGTTAAAGTTTGGAATGATGAGGTGTTTCCAGTTGGAGGAGGAGCCATGATCTATCGGGTGCTGCAGGAAAACGTTTATATGAAAACCCACGTATAGTCAAATTGCATGATCACATGACATATACAGTAGATTTCAATTGATCAAAATTACTTCCACCCACATAATAACCCTTCTAACACTACAGCCAACAAATGCATTTCCCTAAAATCTACAAATTTACCTTTTTTGATTTTTATTTTTGTTAACTTATTCTTGTTTTTTTAGTGAAAATTTGATCAAAGGTATAGCTGACAAAATGGCTGACAGTGGCTGGAGGGAACTTGGTTATGTTTATATCAGCATCGATGACTGTTGGGCACTCAAGAGCAGAGATTCCAATGGGCAGCTCCAACCGGATCCAGAAAGGTTTCCTAGTGGCATGAAAGCACTTGCGGACTATGTAAGTATATCATATACTGTATCACAGAGTTATGATGGAGACTATAGTAACACCACCCACGTCCACCTTTGGAAAAAGTCCCTGAGTGAGCAGTGAGTCAGCAGGATCAGGCTAGGATCAGTGCGAGAAGAATGGAGCTCCGGCGCTGTGCGTCCTAACATCCCGGCAGTTGGCCACACCCCCCACCTTTGGAAAAAGTGATAACACTATCCCCACCCCAAAATAAGTGAGTAATACACAGCAGCTCCCAAGGGAGAGCCTTTTGTCTTAAAAAATGTAGTAGTTATCTAACTCCAGTCATTTGATAGGAACGTTCCAGAGGTGGAGTACAACAGCTAGGCATCTTTTTTAAAGTTCCACACTGTCTGTGTTGCCCTTATTGCAGCCAGTTATCTTGTGGTTAGCATTTAGAATGCTGCTTTGAAAATAAAAGCTGAACTCGGGAAATTAAAAAAAAAAAAAAAAAAAAAAATTTATTTAACCACTTCAGCCCCGGAAGGATTTACCCCCTTCCTGACCAGAGCACTTTTTACAATTTGGCACTGCGTTGCTTTAATTGCTAATTGCGCGGTCATGCAATGCTATACCCAAACGAAGTTTGCGTCCTTTTCTTCCCACAAATAGAGCTTTCTTTTGATGGTATTTGATCACCTCTGCGGTTTTTATTTTTTGCGCTATAAACGGAAAAAGACCGAAAATTTTGTAAAAAAAAAAAAAAAAAAATATTTTCTATTTTTTGGTATAAAATTCAATAAACTCAATTTTAGTCATACATTAAGGCCAAAATGTATTCGGCCACATGTCTTTGGTAAAAAAATGTCAATAAGCGTATATTTATTGGTTTGCGCAAAAGTTATAGCGTCTACAAACTAGGGTACATTTTCTGGAATTTACACAGCTTTTATGACTGCCTATGTAATTTCTTGAGGTGCTAAAATGGCAGGGCAGTACAAACCCCCCCAAATGACCCCATTTTGGAAAGTAGACACCCCAAGGAAATTGCTGAGAGGCATGTTGACCTCATTGAATAATAATTTTTTTTGTCCCAAGTGATTGAATAATGACAAAAAAAAAAATTTACAAAAAGTTGTCACTAAATGATATATTGCTCACATAGGCCATGGGCTATGTGGAATTGCACCCCAAAATACATTCTGCCGATTCTCCTGAGTACAGGGATACCACATGTGTGGGACTTTCTGGGAGCCTAGCCGCATACGAGGCCCCGAAAACCAAGCACCGCCTTCAGGATTTCTAAGGGCGTAAAGTTTTGATTTCACTCCTCACTACCTCTCACAGTTTTGAAGGCCATAAAATGCCCAGATGGCACAAAACTCCCCCAAATGACCCCATTTTGCAAAGTAGACACCCCAAGCTATTTGGTGAGAGGCATGTTGAGTCCATGGAATATTTTATATTTTGACACAAGTTGCGGGAAAGTGACAATTTTTTTTTTTTTTGCACAAAGTTGTCACTAAATGATATATTGCTCAAACATGCCATGGGCATATGTGGAATTACACCCCAAAATACATTCTACTGCTTCTCCTGAGTACGGGGATACCACATGTGTGGGACTTTTTGGGAGCCTAGCTGCATACGGGGCCCCGAAAACCAATCACCGCCTTCAGGATTTCTAAGGGCGTACATTTTTGATTGATTTGGGGGGGGTTTGTGCCACCTAATCATTCCATGGCCCCCGAAACTGTGATAGGCAGTGAAGAGTGAAATAAAAAATGTACGCCATTAGAAAGCCTGAAGGCGGTGCTTGGTTTTTGGGGTCCCGTACGCAGCTAGGCTCCCAAAAAGCCTCACACTCTCTGTACTCAGGAGAAGCAACAGAATGTATTTTGGGGTGTAATTTCAAATATTCCCATGGCATGTTTGAGCAATATATCATTTAGTGACAACTTTATGCAAAAAAATAAAAATTTTGTCTTTTTCCCGCAACTTGTGTCACAATATAAAATATTCCATGGACTCGACATGCCTCAGCAAATAGCTTGGGGTGTCTACTTTCCAAAATGGGGTCATTTGGGGGGTTTTGAACTGTCCTGGCATTTTATGCACAACATTTAGCAGCTTATGTCACACATCACCCACTCTTCTAACCACTTGAAGACAAAGCCCTTTCTGACACTTTTTGTTTACATGAAAAAATTATTTTTTTTTGCAAGAAAATTACTTCAAACCCCCAAACATTATATATATATATATATATATATATATATATATATATATATATATATATATATATATATATATATATATATATATATATATATATATATATATATATATATATATATTTTTTTAAAGCAAATGCCCTACAGATTAAAATGGTGGGTGTTTCATTTTTTTTTTTCACACAGTATTTGCGAAGCGATTTTTCAAACGCATTTTTTTGGGAAAAAACACACTTTTTAAAATTTTAATGCACTAAAACACACTATATTGCCCAAATGTTTGATGAAATAAAAAAGATGATCTTAGGCCGAGTACATGGATACCAAACATGACATGCTTTAAAATTGCGCACAAACGTGCAGTGGCGACAAACTAAAAACATTTTTAAAAGCCTTTACAGGTTACCACTTTAGATTTACAGAGGAGGTCTACTGCTAAAATTACTGCCCACGATCTGACCTTCGTGGTGATACCTCACATGCATGGTGCAATTGCTGTTTACATTTGACGCCAGACCGACACTTGCGTTCGCCTTTGCGCGAGAGCAGGGGGTGACAGGGGTGCTTTATTTTTATTTTTTTTTCCTTTATTATTTTTTTGCTTTTATCTTATTTTTAAACTGTTCCTTTCATTTTTTTTTTTTTTCTTAAATCATTTTTATTGTTATCTCAGGGAATGTAAATATCCCCTATGATAACAATAGGTAGTGACAGGTACTCTTTTTTGAAAAAATTGGGGGTCTGTTAGACCCTAGATCTCTCCTCTGCCCTCAAAGCATCTGACCACACCAAGATCGGTGTGATAAAATGCTTTCCCAATCTCCCAATGGCGCTCTTTACATCCGGCGAAATCTAAGTCATGAAATGCTGGTAGCTTCCGGTTTCTTAGGACATAGAGATGTTTGGAGCCATTCTGGTCTCTGATCAGCTCTATGGTCAGCTGGCTGAATCACCGGCTGCATTCTCAGATTCCCTGTTGGGACAGGAGAGCCAGAGAAAAACATGGAAGACGGTGGGGGGGGGGCATTCCCTCCCACTGCTTGTAAAAGCAGTCTAGAGGCTAATTAGCCGCTAGGATTGCTTTTACATGAAAGCCAACCACTGGCTGAAAAGAATGATACCAAGATGATACCTAAACCTGCAGGCATCATTCTGGTATAACCACTCGAAAGTCCAGCAACATACCAGTACGTTGCTGGTCCTTGTTGGGCATATATTGTAAACTTTTTTTTTTTCATGCAGCCTGTGGGCTGAACGAAAAAAAAGATATTGATTGGTGTTTATGCCCACCATTAGAATACCTCCCTTCATCCACCCACTTTTAATGATGGGCATACATGCACCATTTATATATGCCGAAGCATGGGGGCATCCTCCCGCAAAAGGTAGGAGCAAATCGCTCCTCCACCCGCTGCTGCCCCCACGCTTCGGCATATATGCTGAATTATGTAACTTTGGTGGTGAAATCACCTCCGACAGCGCTGGAGTCACGGCTTTATGTATCGTGGGAGCAAACGCGGTTGCTTTCGAGATAAATAAATCCGCTCTGCAGCTGAATGGCGTACCTGAAAACAAAATAATGGTTAACAATAAAACACAGTAAACAGTAAAGTATAAAAAAATTGCATACCTATAAAGCAAACATGATAAAAACATAATAACAATAAAACATTGCAGAATAGAATACAGTAAAAAAGAGCAGAACAATAGAGAAGGAATAGAGAGAAAACAATAAAACGACAACTATTTTTGTTTTTTTTTATTTTAAATATTTTTTTACACTTTTTTTTTTTTTTTTTGTAACTTTAACTTTTGTAACTGGTACCAGGTTTGGGTCTCTCAAAATGCGATGGCATCCTGGGAGACCCTGTGAAAGTGTGTCCTAGTCTATGCAGTGCTGTACCCTACGCTAATACTCAACTAGTGTATGGTAGCGTTCAAAACATTCACCAATGCAAAGACCAGGATTGTCAGGACAGGAGGGACAATAATACCGGGTGTCATGCCTATATCCGCGCTTGCTGCAGACACAACATCTTTTTTGGGGGGCTCGTTGGGTAGGGGTACTCGGGAGGACATAAAGAAAATGCCTCTCATGCAGCCGGCTTACTGCATTTGGTTGGGAAAGGTGAGGTGGAGCACCTTCTGGAAACAGAAGGGCTCTGACGATCTCTTCCTGGAATTTAAGGAAGGATCCAGTCCGTCCTGAAGCTCTGTATAGCACATAAGCGTTCAGCAAAGCCAATTGAAATAAATAAACAGACACTTTTGTACCAGCGTCTGGCCTTATGGGCAACTAGGTACGGCGCCAACAACTGGTCGTTGAGGTCCAACCCTCCCATGTTAAGGTTATATTTGTGGACACAGAGGGGTTTCTCCACAACACCAGTCGCTGTAGTAATGCAAAAAAAAAAACTGCTATTGGTGTCACTGGTACAGGGGGGTCATTGGGGGGTGAAAAGTGTGCCTAGTGTGTTCTACTGTAAGTGTAGTGTTGGTGCAACTCACATTGATGTCTTCTCTCCTCGGTGCCGGAACAAAAAGACTGGCTCGAGGAGAGATGATAACACTTCCTCTGCGGCTGTTTACATTACAGCAGCAGAGGAAGATTGTCATTCGTGGGGAGCAATCGCGAGGGGGTGGCCACGAATGAGTGGCCTCCCCCTCACCTCTGATCGCTCCCCTAACGAAGCCGACCACCTAGGGCACCGAGGGGGGGGGCGCGATGCGCCCCCCGCCCGGGGGAGGCAGATCAGGTACGTGATTTTGCCTGCCCGCGCCATTCTGCCGCAGTATATCTGCGTTAGGCTGTCGGCAAGTGGTTAAAAAAACAAAAACGGATTTTTAAAACCGCTTACCTGTAAAATCCTTTTCTTGGAGTACATCACGGGACACAGAGCACCATAATAATGACTGTGGGTTATACGCTTAAGGGGTTGTAAAGGTAATTTTTTTTTTTTTAAATAACAAACATGTTATACTTACCTTCACTGTGCAGCTCGTTCTGCACAGAGTGGCCCCGAACCTGCTCTTCTGGGGTCCCTCGGCGGCTGTCTCAGCTCCTCCCCGCAATAACTAACCACCTTAATGCGAGCTCTCTCGCATGGTGGTTAGTTATTGCGGGCGCGCTCCCGTGATACAGCCGGCGGCTATAGCCGCTCGCTGTATCACTCAACCCCGCCCCCGGCGCGCCGCTTCATTGGCTGTGATTGACAGCAGCGCGAGCCAATGGCTGCGCTGCTTTCAATCCATCCACTATAGTCAATCAGCGACCAGGCTGATCGGCTGAATGGAGGTCGGGAGCGAGCGGCCGAGTTTCGAGGTGTCAGGTAAGTAAAACGGGGGGGCTGGGGGCAGCGGTATTTTCAAAAGTTTTTTTCACCTTAATGCATAGAATGCGGACGAGGGCGCATGACCACTCTGTCCTGATGAAGAATCATAAAAGGTTCTTTGCGAAAAAGGACGGCCAATTCTGACACCCTTCTAGCCGATGTTATAGCCACCAAGAAAACGAATTTCCTGGTCAATAGGACAAAAGGGATATGCCTAATAGGTTCAAAGGGTTGACTCTGTAAGGCTGACAGTACCAAATTCGGTCCCAAGGACATAAGGGTGGTTTAAACGGCGGCCTCAGGTGTGCCACAAAGGTTCGCACCAAAGAATGGGATACAATTGGTCTTTGGAAAAAAAATAAGGCCGAAATCTGTCCCTTAATTGTCCCTAAAGCGAGCTGCAAGTCTACTCCTGTTTGAAGAAAGGCGAGAACTCTTCCAATCATATACCTACGAGGGTTCCATTTCCTTTTCTCACACCAAGAAATGTATGACTTCCAGACTCTATAATAGCTCTAGAAACTGACTTTCTAGCGTTTATCAAAGTGGACAAGACTGAACCCATAACACCACGGTCTTTCAATAGTCTGGTCTCAATAGCCAGGCCATCAAATTCAGCAACCGTAAAGGATGGAATATGGACCCTTAAGTCAACAGGTCTGGACGGTAAGGAAGGACCAACGGGTCCCCTACTGCCAATTTCACAATCTCAGAGTACCATGATCTCCTGGGCCACGCTGGGGCCACTAAGATCACCAGCCTCCGTTCCTCCCGTATTCTGCGTAGTAAGTGCGGCAGAATTTGGATCGGAGGGAAGGCATATATCAGAGAATACTGATCTCAAGGAACTACTAATGCGTCTATCCCGACAGCAAGTGGATCCTTGGTCCTGGATACAAACCTGTCCAGCTTGGCATTGAATCTGGATGCCAGCAGATCCACATTTGGGGTCCCCCAGTATTGGCAGATCTGTAGAAAAACATTGGGATGCAGGGGCCATTCCCCTGGTAACAGTTTCTGGCAACTTAGGAAATCCGCCTGCCAATTGTCCACCCCCGGAATAAACACTGCCGACAGAAACGGCACATGTTTTTCTGCCCAAGTCAATATATGATCTACCTCTCTTTGGGCTGCCCGACTCCTGGTACCTCCCTCGTGGTTGATATATGCCACTACTGTGGAGTTGTCGGACTGGACTCTGACAGGAAGACCCGGCAATCTGGACGTCCAGAATCGCAGGGCCAGACGAGCTGCCCGGATCTCCAATAGATAGATGGGCAGAGTCCTTTCTGTCAGGGACCATATTCCCTGAACAGACGCTTCCTCTAGGACTGCTCCCCAGCCGAGAAGACTGTCGTCCGTGGTTACAACTTTCCAGGCTACCGGTGGAAAAGATTTCCCTCTTTTTAAGTTACTGGTTCTTAACCACCATGAGAGGTTCCATAGAACCTGTGGAGATAGAACCATAGGCTGATCCAGGGTTCGAGCCGACTTGTCCCAGGCCTTTAGAATACAGTTCTGGAACACTCTGGAGTGGAACTGTGCATATGGCACTGCGCTGAAAGATGACACCATCTTGCCCAGTAACCTCATGCACAGCCGAATAGAAGGTGTTCTTTTTCCACCTTCTGTACAAGTTCCACTATGGAGGCGACCTTTAAGGGCGGAAGAAACACCCTTTCTTGGGAGGTGTCCAAGATCAGACCCATATACACCAAGGCTTGGGTCGGACAAAGAGCTGACTTGTCCATATTTAGCATCCAACCTAGGCGTTGAAAAACCCGTACTGTTCTTGACACATTTTGAACTAGTATGGGGCGAGAGCATTCCCTTAGAAGATCGTCCAGATATGCTGTTACAGAGACTCCTTGAGATCTTAGGGAAGCCAACACTGGGGCCAAAATCCTTGTGAAGACCCTGGGGGCCGTGGCCAGACCGAAAGGTAGTGCCACAAATTGGAAATGACTGCCCTCTACAGCGAAACGTAAGAACCTCTGATGTGGACCGAATATCGGCACATGAAGGTACGCGTCCTTGATATCTATGGACGCTAAATAGTCTCCCTTTCTCAGGGACTTTATTATTGAACGAACCAACTCCATGCGGAAGGATCGGACGTCTACAAAGAAGTTGGGAGCCTTGAGGTCCAAAATGGACCTTACTTCCCCATTTGGTTTTGGCACGGTGAATAGGTTTGAATAAATCCCCTTGAATCTTTCCTCGTGCGGAACCTTTACAATTACCCCCTGCGCCAGCAGATGGTGTAAAGCTAGGAATAGGCATCTTCTTTTCTCTGGATCCGACGGACCCTTGAGTACAGAAACCGGTTCGGGGGGGGATCTCCCAGAACTCTATTCTGTAACCGTATTTTACAGTGGAAATGACCCATCTGTCTTGAACCAGTTCTTCCCAGGCCTCCCCAAATAGCCGAAGCCTGCCCCCCACCCGTGAGAGCGGGGGCGCCCCTTCACAAGATAGACTTGGAGTTGGGCTTGGGTGTCTTTGGGGCCCAGGGTTTCTTCTGACCCTGGGGTCTTTTAAACCCAGACGGCTGAGGCCGTCGATACCGCTTAGGGGAAGAGGGACCAGGTCCTGGAACATTAGGAATTTTATAAGAGGGTTGCTTCCCTTTCTTTTTAATAGGAAGCAGGGCACTCTTTCCTCCAGAGATCTTTTGGATGTATTTACCCAGATCCTCACCAAACAAGCGCTCTCCATGGAATGGAAAAGCTGCGAGTAGCCTTTTACATGGCATCTCAGCAGACCAGTTCTTTAGCCACAAGACTCTGCGCATATGAATTGTCTAGTTTTGCGTTACTGTCATCTGTTGGATTGAGTCTTTCAATGCGTCTACCGCAAAACATAAGATGTGAGGAATCTCTGATAACTCTTCAGCAGATTCCTCTTGGCAAGGTATGTTCTTTACCAACCTTTTAAAGCGATCCTTTAGGGATTGGCAAATCCCAATAGCTGCGACTGCTGGCTGAACTGCTGCACCAGCCACCGAAAAGGAGGCCTTTAATAAGGACTCTAGCTTTTTATCAGCCGGATCCTTGAATACCTGGGCATTATCCACTGGACAGGTTAAACTTTTATTCACAGAAGATATGGCAGCGTCCACCAAGGGTGTGCCACATTTTTTCCTGAATTTCTCCTCCATAGGATATAAGACAGAAAACCTTTTTGGAGGTAAGTATATCCTGTCAGGCTGCTCCCAGTCTGCGTAAACCACTTGCTCCAGTAACGGATGCAAAGGGAATGCTTGGGAAATTTGCTGAGGTCGCAAAGATCCCAAAGTAGAACAGGAGAGTGCAGACTCCTGAACCGGGGGTAACTTAAACCCAATTCGTACCATCTCCATTCGAGATTGGATAAACAATTTTTGGGAATGGGAGGCTGAAATTGGCTCTTCAGAGCCAGAGTCCTCAGCCGAGGATCCTTCAGCCTCTCCATCCTCTCGGTCCTTTATGACCACCTCTTCCAAATCCTCTGCCCATTCTGGTTCCAGATCACCTGGACCCATCTGCCTATAAGAGTCCTGGTGCTCTAGTGACTCTCCACTTGGCCCAGGCTCAGGGAAGGGAGATCTATTATGCTTCCTCCCCCCTGTGTTACAGAGGCGATCATGCCAGCTATTTTGCCCTCAAGGCCCGCTAAGGCAGATGCCAAATCCTCCTTTGTAACATAAGCCAAGGCAGGTACATTGGTAGTGGCCACTATGCCTGACAAATGCAATGGCTCAGCCAGGCCAGATGCCGCAGGTCTTTCAGGAGAAACTGAGGCTGCATTAGCATGGGGTTGGTCTCCTGCTCTTTGCGGAGGGATTCTTACCCTTGTGCTTGCCTTGTTCCCTATACCTCGTTTTCTGGAAGACATTGCTTACACACGAGGAAGAAAAAAGGATTACTCCCTATAAACTACAACCAGCCTTTAACCTGTCACCAGTGTGTCCAAGACCGCCAGACTCACGTGCCCAACAATCGCTCTGTGTTTGTCCACGCGCACGCCAGGAGCTCCATGCCTATAAGCACTGGCTTGAGAGTGAGCCCGTGCATCAGCGATCGGCGACATGCCTACCGCACGGCGCGCACACGCGACGGACACGTGGCGCGCGCATGCCAAAATTCAAAAATGCGCGCCAAAACCGGCCTTCTGTAATCTTAGACACAGGTTCGAGCCAGCAGTTATACCAGCAGTTACAAAGGGATATATATATATATATATATATATATATATATATATATATATATATATATATATATATATATATATATATATATATATATATATATATATATATATATATATATTATAATCCCAAAGGGAGTACTCGCCATCCCAAGCAGCAGGGCCTGTCTTACCAGGCCCAATCTTCCCCCATCACGGCGGGTAGCACCTCTAAGGACCTTCAGGGACCGGGTCCCCCACACCCCTGGACCTGTAAAGCACCCTTTCTGGTTTACCTTGGGCAAGATTGACCAGGAATACCAACTTAACAAGGGACCAGCGCCTATAAAGGACACATTACAAGCAATACCTCGTTCTTGAACCGAGGTTCGGGTACCATCCACTTTAGCTTTGTTATGTCATCCGAATGGATCCGATTATAATGTCCTCAGTGGGACATTTTTTGAAGAAATTTGAAGAGCTTCAACAGCCATGACCATCACCTTCAAGACACTGGCGAAAAAACTGAGGTACTTCCTGTATAGGAGGGGTTATATGGGAGGAACCGTCTTACTATTGGTTGCCAGTGTCCAGTCACCTAAAGGTAAGCGTATAACCCACATAGTCATTGTTATGGTGCTCTGTGTCCTGTGATGTACGATAAAGAAACAAATTTTTTCCTCAGTTTATGCCGACTACACTTTTATGCTCTGTACACATGGTCGGACATTGATCGGACATTCCGACAACAAAATCCTTTATTTTTTCTGACGGATGTTGGCTTGAACTTGTCTTGCATACACGCGGTCACACAAAGTTGTCGGAAAATCCGATCGTTCTGAACGTGGTGACATAAAACACGTAGGTCGGGACTATAAACGGGGCAGTAGCCAATAGTTTTCGTTTCTTAATTTATTCTGTGTGTCGGATTTGTGTACACGATCGGAATTTCCAACAACGGATTTTGTTGTCGGAAAATTTTATAACAAGCTCTCAAACTTTGTGTGTCGGGAATTCCTATGGAAAATGTGTGATGGAACCTACACACGGTCGGAATTTCCGACAACAAGGTCCTATCACACGTTTTCCATCGGAAAATCCGACCGTGTGTACAGGGCATTACAGTGGGGCTCCATTGCATTCCCTGGGTTAAAGACTCATTTTTGCCTAGTATACCATTAAAAAATCATATTTTCACTTTTCCCTTGCTGTCTTGGCAGCCAGTGCCCTCCTCTTCCCTCTGGCATGTCAGGTTGTGGGTGGGCCCTCTACGTCCTCACTTACAATGCAGGACTTCTGGTCCTGTATTGTACATGATGACATCAGAGCACGACCAACGGACAGCGCGCTGAAGAGAAGTAGCTTTGGGGACTAGTAACATGGAGGTGAGGAACCTGCGGGAGAAATAAGGTGTGTAAGGGCTCTTTCACCCGGGTGGACTCCTCCAGCGGATCTACCTGCTGATGCCCGCTGAGCAGGTGGATGACAGGTCTGTGTCCGTTCCGCTAATGCAGAGCGGATGGGTACAGCCTGTTTTCCTCTATGGGCAGTCGGATGTACACGGGCCACCTGTCCGTTTACATCCAATTGTCATCCGATCCCCAGCCATCTGTTTTTATCGGATCAGATGTCGGTGGGTGTCAACGGACACATGTCCCTTTTACATCCACCGCTCCATAGGGCAATGGATGGTCTGATTGGATCCACCTAAAAAACTGACAGGTGGACCCAATCAGTCCGCCCATGTGAAAGGGGCCTTAACTACGTAAGTACCAGCCGCTGTCGTTATACGTCGCTACTTTGACGTTAACTGGTTGCCTACCAGCTGCCGTGGCAGAATGGCACGGCTGGGCGCAACGACATTACCTTACATCGCTTCGCCTTTTGGCCACTGAACGCAGGGCACCCGTGATCGCTCGTGACAGAGTGAGAACCAGGATCTGTGTGTAAAGACACAGATCCCGGTTCTCTCAGGGGAGAGGAAACAGATCGTGTGTTCATACTATGTAAGAACACCGATCTCTCCCTCTCCCCCTCCCCCTCTCCCTCTCCTAAATATTCCTATCCCCCCTACAGTTAGAACACAGTGAGGGAACACAGGTAACCCCTTGATCGCCACCTAGTGTTAATCCCTTCCCTGCCAGTGACATTTATACAGTGATCAGATCATTTTTATAGCACTGATTGCTGTATAATTGTCAAAAGTGTCCAATTTGTCCGCCGCAATGTCGCAGTCCTGATAAAAACCGCAGGTCGCGGTTTACTAGTAAAAAAAAATAAATAAAAATGCCATAAATCTATCCCCTATTTTGTAGACGCTATAACTTTTGCGCAAACCAATCAATATATGCTTATTGCAATTTTTTTTTTTTTTCCACCAAAAATATGTAGAAGAATACATATCGGCCTAAACTGAGGAAAATTTTTTTTTTTTTTAATAAAATGTGGTATATTTACTATAGCAAAAAGTAAAAGATATATTGTTTTTTTTTTTTTTTTCAAAATTGTCGCTCTTCTTTTGTTTAAAAAAAAAAAACTGTAGAGGTGATCAAATACCACCAAAAGAAAGCGTTATTTGTGAAAAAAAAGGACTTCTATTTTGTTTGGGTACAGCGTTGCACGACCGTGCAGTTGTCAGCTAATGCAACACAGTGCTGTATTGCAAAAAATGGCCTAGTCATTGAGCAGCCAAATCTTCCGGGGCTGAAGTGTTTAAACACCATTGTTATGGCAGCAGCTAGCTGCCATAACCCCGGTTTTCCTAAAAATGGCGAACTGTCCTCTTTAAGGTAAAAGTGGTCTCTGTGGCGGATTTACCACAAAATCACTTTTATGGGGGGGTGGGAGAGGGCCCCCCCCCGCCGTGCTCCGGTCGTCTCCGCTGCTTACCGGAGCCGTTAATAGCGGCGGAGCCAATCGGTTCCTCTCCCCTCACTGCCTGAATGCCGAGTGAGGGAATGATGGCCCCAATGATTGGCTCAATAGCATTGGAGGGTGGAAGTGACTTCAAACGTCAGTTCCGCCCAATGCTCTTAAAGGGGAATTTTTTTTTTTATTGCATCTTTGTGTAAATATGAGATCTGAAATCTTTTTGACCCCAGATCTCACATTTAAGAGGTCCTGCCATGCGTTTTTCTATTACAAGGGATGTTTACATTTCTTGTAATAGGAATAAAAGTGACCCAAAAAAAATTTTTTTTAAAAGGACAGTGTCAAAAAAAATAAAGGGGGGGGGGGATTAAAGAGCACCGTCCCACCGAGCTTGCACGCAGAAGCGAGCGCATACGTAAGACACGCCCGCATATGAAATCGGTGTGCAAACCACACATGTGAGGTATCGCGATCGTTAGAGCGGGAGCAATAATTCTAGCCCTAGACCTCCTCTGTAACTCAAAACTGGTAACCTGTAGAAATTTTTAAATGTCGCATATGGAGATTTTTAAGGGTAAACGTTTGTCGCCATTCCACGAGCGGGCTCAATTTGAAGCGTGACATGTTGGGTATCAATTTACTCGGCGTAACGTAATCTTTCGCAATATAAAAAAAATTGGGCTAACTTTACCGTTGTCTTATTTTTTAATTAAAGTGTATTTTTTCCAAAAAAAGTGCGCTTGTAAGACTGCTGCGCAAATACGGTGTGACCAAGTATTGCAGTGACCGCCATTTTATTCTCTGTGGTGTCTGAAAAAAAATATATAATGTTTGGGGGTTCTGAGTCATTTTCTAGCAAAAAAAAAACCTGCTAAATACCGAGTCTGAAAAATAGGCCCAGTCCCTAAGTGATTAAAGTGACTTTTAATGCTACCATAGGCAAAAGCAAGTATTTAACCCTTGCAGTGCAAGAGAAGCCCCACTATAAGGGTAGTCTTTAAATTTACCCTGTGTTCAGCTTTTTCTTAAAAGCAGCGTGTGAACAATCCATTAGAATGACTGGTTAATTCACAATGGATTGCTAACTTTTTTTTTTTTTTTGATTTACAGGTACATGCCAGAGGCCTAAAGTTAGGAATTTATGCTGACATGGGTAACTTTACTTGTGGTGGCTATCCAGGAACCACTCTTGACACTATCCAAATTGATGCTGACACGTTTGCATCATGGGAAGTTGACATGTTAAAATTTGATGGCTGTTACTCAAATTCTTCAGAAAAAGCTTTAGGTCTGTAGACTTTTTGTATCATAAATTTTATTTGTAACACATTAATATACAGAAGGCATTTCACTGAAAGTAATTCTGAAGAGGTATATACCTAAGTAGACTGCTTCAGGTGCTACACAACAGGTACCTCTGGTTACCTGCACATCAAGTCAATTGTTTTCTTTTCAGTTGCTGGATGATCTGCATCTGGTCATCCGTGACATATAAAAGTACAATGGGCCCACTCCTGGGTCAGTACCTCCTAAGCTACCACATTAAACCATCACTGTGATGGGCAATCAAGGTGGGAGGGGATAAAGCTTTTAAGCCAAAAAATTAGGTTCATCTTTTGATACATGAGCCACTAATGGTTTGAGAGTATCTGGTGCACTGAAGGGGAAATATGACCAGATGTGCAAGAAACTTGTTATGGATGGGAGCTACTGGTTGTACGTAGGTGTTTGCACTATTCTCAAGTCTCCAGTAAAGGACTTCCATAAACAACCAGAAGGACAGATACGGGATAAAGGGAGACGCACAGAACAATGCTGCATTGCCAGGTGATTGTAAATGGCTCTCACCAGGGTGTGACAGATAAAAAGCCAGTATGCATCCTGCAGAATTTTCTTGTTAGACAACAACAGACAGAACTCCAGTACAAAGAAGACAGACAGAAACAGATGGTCATAACCAGGAGCAACAGCCAAAAGAGGTCAGATAACCAAATCAGACCAGAATATACAAAACAGGCTTAGACCAGATGCAAAAACTGACAAAACGGCTAAGGCTAGCCTTAGGTGACCAACGAACGGTTTTCCCCAACTACATATTTGAGGTGGATGCAGGAATCCTCCCCACTGCACTATTGTATTCTGACAGCTGGACTGTGCTGCCAGAATACACTGATCAATCATACATTTTCTAACAGTGCTGTTCAAGAGCAATTGATCACTGTGTTGACTTTTCCGGAACAGAACCGACCATAGACAGATTCAAATTTAGCTGGTCCCTGCTGAACCTGCCAAATTTTGATTAATTAATGACTAGCTTTATTCGGATGCACTAGCACTGGCTGGTGAGCAAAAAGTCCTTGAAGCGGAGGTCCGCCCACTGCTGCAAAAAGTAAAAGCCAGTAGCTGCACATACTGCAGCTGCTGACTTTTAATAATTGGACACTTACCTGACCTGGAGTCCAGCGATGTCCAGACTGCAGCTGATGTTTCCATTAGCTGTCGGGTGCATGCCGCCTACATTGTGAGTAAGGGAACCTGGCAGTGAAGCCTCAGGAACCTTACTACTGAGTAGGCTCTCCTACTGGCTCGGCAGCCAGGGAGGAGGAGGGAGCCCAGGCGATGATGTCTATAACTGCGGCTGAGGCTCCCAGAAGTGGGAACAGGACACCTGTGAAAAACAGGTATCCTGCCCCCCCCCCCCCCCCAAATGTGGCACCTGAGGGGGGAAGGAGTACAACGAGCGGAAGTTCCACTTTGGGGTGGCACTCCTCTTTAATAAGCAACAAACACAGAATGTAGGAGAAACTCATAAAAAGACACTGACTAAACTGCCATAACAGGGGAAGCATACCAGACTTGTACTGTTAAGAGATAACACATACCAGATTCACGGCATACCTGGAGGTGCCTGTTGTGTAGTGGGGGCAGTGATTCAGATAAGTATATTTTAGGTATGTTTTAACACATAGGATGTATTTGTTTTGTTCTGTTCCAGGATACCCTAAAATGAGTTATGCACTGAATGCAACTGGGAGGCCAATCTTATATTCCTGCAGCTGGCCTGCATATGAAGGTGGTCTTCCTCCTCAGGTAAGTGTTTGGTAGTGAAAATTTTATGGCAAATTTAACAAGGCAAGTTTACACAATTTTGGGTTAATTTTGGGCCATGCCATGGGCATTCTGATCAGGAGGTACAGGATACCCTTTGCTTGGACTTTTAAATAGCTATCAGGTAATGAGGCATGCCAGAGTTCTTCGAAAACTGAACAGTCAGTATTGGTACGGACAACCGTTAAAGAGGGAGGGTTTTATTGATGAAACGGACAGAAAGGAAATCTAGATTAGTCCTTTTTTTTTTTTTTTTTTTTTAATTTACTCCTGCAGAGTCATCAGCAGCAAAACATGTTGAATACACCCTAGCCTCCACCTATATAATTCATGTTTTTAGTTTAGTGTACACTTCTTAACTATTATTCTGGAGTTCAAGTATGCATTTTGATTCAAAAAGAAATGTTCACTTAACCTGACAATCTGTCCATACAGGTGAATTACACGTTGCTTGGCAGTATTTGTAATTTGTGGAGAAACTATGGTGATATTCAGGATTCTTGGGACAGTGTGCTGAATATCCTAGAGTGGTTTGCCTTCAACCAGGATGTGCTACAGTCAGTTGCTGGCCCAGGCAGGTGGAATGATCCAGATATGGTGAGTTGAATGCTATTTGCTCTTAATCGTGATCACATTGGAATATGTCATTCTAAATGTTCTCTATGCCCCTATATTTAGTTTCCTATTTGTACTTTTTAATATAAATTCTGGAGGATATTTTCCTTTTCCAGGACCTAGAAACCAAGATCAGATTGGATCAGACATGCACAAATGTTCCTAACAACTGCCATCATTGTACCTCATCACACTTTTTCTAAGGCATCAGGATGATTTTGGTGGATGTCATAAATGTACACAGGCATCTAAATTACTATGCTTACATGTACACTAATGTTACAGGCAGTTTGTGCACTTGTTGGCAGCATCTTTGGAAGGCATCCAGGTAGGGTTAGGGGCCATGAGGCTAGATCAGGCTCCACGTAGTCTAAATTCCACCTTGCATCGTGTGCCGTGCTGAGCATTCCTCACTATACTTCTCCACTATGTATTCTGTGCTGTAAATAACATATTCTACACTCTGAACACTGTGCTGCCCATTTTATAAGCCAATGCCGGGTCCAAAACTGCTGACATGCCTAGGGACCCAGCTGGCCTTAATCTGACTCTGGCACTTACTGATGTGTCATAAATAAGTAACTTGTTAAACTGTCAAAACAACTACAGATATCAACAAGAAATCCACTGACACTTGTAGTTTGAAACATAAAGGCAATGTAGCCACGTTGAGTGCCTGATCTAGCAGAAATGTAGAAAATATGGCAAATATGTTCTTATCAACAATAAAAGATTATAGGTCTGCCCCTTTATTTAATGATTTGATGTTTAGCTTCAAGCTTATGTAACTTAATAATATACATTTGAAATAAAATTAACATGTTTGTATTTTGTAGCTCATAACTGGAGACTTTGGGTTGAGTTATGAACAATCTAAATCACAGTTGGCCATTTGGGCAATCCTGGCAGCTCCATTTATTATGTCAAATGACTTGAGGACCATCTCACAAGAAGCCAAGGAGCTTTTACAGAACCGTCTTTTGATATACATTGACCAGGACTCCCTAGGAAAACAGGGAAGGAGGGTGGCAAAGGTATGTATGGAAGGTAAAAGTGTACATCAGGCCATTAGATCGAAACTTGCAATAATATATTTTTGGAAGTGAAAGCTGAAGTAAACCCTCCAAAAAAAAGTTTCATTTCCGGCACGTGCCGGAAATGTAACACTCCTATTGGTTGTGCTTTCAACCAAACTGTCAAACCATCCAATGGCTGGTGTCATAACTGATCACAAGTGCAGCATCATGGCAGTTGTAGCTTAAACAGAGGCAAAGATGGCAGCTTCCTTGGCTGAATACAATAGGGGGTTTACTTACTGTGTTTCATTTTACTTTACCATATGGAGTCAAATGTTATAGTTATAGTCGGGGCAATTGGATATGACTTAAGCAAACCAGACTCCTTTTTCACACAACATTCACACATATAGTGAATGTATATGTGTGTGCTCCCCATAGATGATGATTATTATTATTATTATTATACAGGATTTATATAGGGCCAACAGTTTATGCAGCATTTAACAAAATGAAGGCAGACATTACAATTTGGTACAAGAGGAATCAGAGGGCCCTGCTCCTTAGAGCCTACAATCTAAGAGGGAGGGTCAATTGATACAAAAGGTAATAGCTATGGGGATGAGGTAATGGAGAAAGTAAAACAGTGTATTAGTTAGACGCAGGATAGGCTTCTTTAAAGAAGGGTTTTAAATTACAGTATTCAAAACCTTCCTGTTATATAGGATAACATCCATCAGATGAAGAAACAGTAACATAGATTCAAAACGATTAGCTCCTATGCAACAGTTTCCACTCTGCCCATCTTATGAAGGCGTGGGGGTGTATAATATACTTGGAGGTAATTAAACTGGATAATTTTGTCCCTGGCTGAAATCACCGACGGCAACATTGAGTCGATGACCTCAGCCCAGGAGTCCTTTGTAAGGGATGGGATTATCAGTTCTCCACTAAGCCTCCACACTCTCCATTCTAGGTGAGTAAGAGGTCAGCAGGGTGAAATAATTTCTTGAGATAAGTTTAGAATGGTCTTCCTCCAGTAGCAATTTCTCCAGCTCAGAATGGGTGAGCTGAACCTCCTGAAGACCAAATTGGGCTGCCACAGCATGGCGCAATTGCAGATACCGGTAAAAATAGGCATTGGGGCATTTATATTCAATTTGAATATTCCTGAAGGTTCTAAAAGTTTGGTTCCTAAATAATTGGTAAGCATATTTGAGACCATACCGGGCCCAACATGCCCCATCAGGGATTTTATGTATTTCTTTTAACTGGGGGTTGTACCACAAAGGAGCGTTAGGAGAAGAGGTTAACGGGCTATTCCCTGTTCTATTATTACAAATGTGGAAGATCCTATATGAAAGTTTTAGGTTGTCCGCCCCTTTGGAAGGGTAAGGGCCATTCCTGTACAGTACATTAGTGAGTGCTTCAAACGAGTGCATCAGGGCAGCTTGAGTCTCCACCGAAGCTACATCCGTCTGAGGGAAAAACCACCAATGGATATGCGTTAGCTGTGCTGCCAAATAGTAGCATTGTTTTGGCAGTTTGGCAGAGCCAGCCCACCAGCTTGGACCGGTAAAAACAGTGTGTATAGGGATACTCTAGGCCAGTGATGGCGAACCTTGGCACCCCAGATATTTTAGAACTACATTTCCCATGATGCTCAACCACACTGCAGAGTGCATGAGCATCATGGGAAATGTAGTTCCAAAACATTAGGGGTGCCAAGGTTCGCCATCGCTGCTCTAGGCGGTCTAGGGCCCCACAGGAATGAGGATAGTAACGTGTTAATTTCCATGAATAGCTTTTTTGGGACACGCCATAACAAATATAGAAACCTAGGGAGGTATATCATCTTAAAGATATGGCTTCGTCCCAGGAGGTTGAGGGGCAGCTTAGACCAAGTCTGCAAGTTATCCTTCAGACGTACCATAAGAGGATGTAGATTGCTTTTAATTGTTTTTAATATATGTATTTGCTGGTAGCTGGACCTCAACCCCGAGGTATCAAAATGGGGAGACTATTTTTAATGGAATGCCATTAGGCAGATTTGGGGAATATTCAGGACAGATGGGGAAAATCAATGATTTTTTTCACAATTAACTTTAAACCCCGAGTACCTTCCAAATCTTGTGATTCTACTCAAATCTGTAGCCAAAGAGCCCTCCGCCAGGTATACAAGCATATCATCGGCATACAAAGAGGTCTTTTCTTCCTTAAGGTTTATCCAGCATCCCTTCACCTCCCCATCCTCCCTCAGCTGTGCCGCCTATGACTCTATAGCCAGGGCAAACAACAAGGGTGACAATGGGCACCTCTGCTGAGTGCCTCTAGCTATTTCAAAGGTATCTGTTACAGTATTATTAACCCTCAACCGTGCTAGGGGTTTAGCATATAATAATTTCACCCAAGCTATAAATTTGGGACCGAAGCCGAACAGCTCAAGAACTGCCCAAAGGTAGGTATTTTAGCGCAGCTACTTGTTGAACTATGTGTAATTATAGTGTGGGTGTCTCACATTTTCTAGTTGCAGCTGTATGTCATTTTACACACTCTGTATATTATTTATACGGGTTCTATAGGGATAGCACAGTAATTTTTTTTTTTTTTTTTTTACATAATAGGGCCATTTGATAAAGTCAAAGGCCTTATGGGTGTCCAATGACACTACAACTCGGGTATCTGGGGTTCGGATTGTATCACTGAAGAGCTTCCTCAAATTTATAGCCATAGACCTCATTGGGATGAGGTCTTTGTGGGGCTTGGGGCTCAGTACAATCAGTGCCTCCCTCAGAGATTCTGGGAGCTTCCCCCCCTTTTCAGTGCGTCACTATATACCTCCAATAGTTTTGGTGCTAGAAACTCCTTATATGTACCGTACCACACAGCTGGGTATCAATCTAGACTGGAGGTTTTGTTTGGGTTCAGAGAGAGCATTGCGGACATAATTTCGTCAGTGCTAAAAGGGAGGTCCAAATCCTCCGCCACATCCCTGGGCAGTTCTCGAAGAGGGATCGGTGCCAGAAATTGACTGATCTCCTCCTCTGCGTAATCCACCCTAGATGTGTATAGATCTGAATAAAATTTAAAAAAAAGCATCAGCTATATCTCTGTGTTTGGTGCAAAGAGTATGTTTGTCATTATAAATTCGGGGAATAGAGGCTGATACTTGCTGTGAGTGGCCCAATAAGTATGCTAATAATTTACTGTTATCACCAAACTCAAAGATACGTTGCGACTGGTATAGCAGCTTTTTTTGAGTCTTTTCAACCAACACTAGGTCCAGTTGGCAGGCCTTATCCCTCCAGACCCCAAGGTTAGTAGAGGTAGAATTAATATATTCTACTTCCGCTTCTGTAGCGATCTGCTCAGTCTTTAACCTTCCATTCCCTATCTGACCTGAGTTTTTTTTGATTAACCCTGAAATGGATCCGCGGAGAGTGATGAAAAGCATCCCAGGTGGTACCCAGGGGAACCTCCCCTTTGTTTTCTGACCAGAAGTTTGGTATATCAGTGGCTGTTGACCTCTCAAAACACTCCTCCTTTAACCATAATGGGCTTAGTCTCCACAGCATATAGCCTTGGGACTGGCCCATGTTCATAGAAAATAACAGGGGGGAATGGCCTGATATGGCTCTTGGGAGATATCGTACATCATTCACCCTTGGCAACACCTCCCTAGCTACAAAACACATCTCTAGTCTGGATAAGGTGTTATACGAGGAGGAGAAGCACGAATACTCTCTCGCATCAGCGTTCTTCCAGCGCCACACCTCCACCAGACCATACTGTTCCGCACATGCGGCCAATGGTGGGGCACATTTAGAGACCATCTGGAATCTATCCATATTTGGGGAAAGTACCGCATTTAGATCCCCGCCATGATAATTGGGCCTTTTGCCACCTGGAGCACCTTTGCCATCACTGTATCCCACAATGCAATTGTGAACGGTGGTGGTACGTAAATCTCCATAAATGGGGAGTATTATTATGATGAGAATCACTATTACAAATCTTCCAAAGGGGTCCGTTACAACTTCCTCCAGGGTACATCGTAAGGATTTTGTTACCAAGACGGATACTTCTCTGGCATAATTTGAGAAAGTTGAATGAAATGCATATTTTACAAATGCCCTCTGAAGAACCATAGTTTTAGAGCCTACCAGATGCGATTCCTGTAAGAAAATTGAGGTTTACGCTTCTGAATATAGTTAAAGACTAATACCCATTTAATTCTGGAGTTAAGGCCTCTTACATTCCAGGACAAAAGTTTAAGAGTATTTAGCGTTGGTGTCATAAGGAAAGGTGTTTATATTGTGGGGCCTGCCATAGCGGGGCAATGGCAAAGGGCTTCTTTGGAGCACAGACAGCAGTACATATAACATCTCACTAGTCAGGTAACATACAATAGCAGTCATTATCAGCATAACATAATTATCTGCATAGGTAGAAAGTGGATTGGCCTCTTGTTTTGCTTGCGTCTATCTAGCAAGGTTACTCTGTGGTATAAGCAAGGAAGCTGAGAATTCTGCAGTGTGTAAATGTGCTTTTTACTATACAAAGATGCTCTACATACAATACTATTACAATCTTAGGAATACAATACAAGACTGACAGATATCTATAACAAGCAAAATGCCTATCAAATGAACAGCCTATAGTCTATATCAGTGCAAATACACTTAAAAGTTACTTATCTTCTGTTACTGTATGTTCGTGATCTCCATTGGCAACGATGCTTCTTGGACACCAGGCAGTGTTCTTGTATCATGAGTGGCGGCTTCTGATCTTCAAAGCATGATGGGGTGTGTGTGTGTGTGTGTCCCTACTCACCCCCTTTTATGTGTCAGGCTGTTTGCCATAGCTACCAAACAACAGAAAACATGCCTGTTTACTGTAGCTGTAGAAACAATGGACTGTTGAAAACTGCATCTACGTACCCATTGTCTAATCAGGCCAACACCTGACAGTAATCTAATAGTCATTCTTTCAGTTTGAGAGCTGAAAGGACCTCAAACAAGTACATTTCTTTCTTGTTTACTGTAGCTATGGAGACAATAGCCTGTTCATTGAAATATCATTGAATACAACAATGATATTTACCCCCATTGTATAAAACAGCATTTGTTTGAGAAATCTACTCAAGGCAAAAACTGACAATATCTCTATGACCAACCACTATTGTGTAATGTTACGTCCCATGTATCTTAAGTCTGATTTAATAAAAAAAAAATCATTGTATCAAACGCAACACACCTCTGAATAAGAAACATAAAAAGTAAAATAAAAAACAAAACAGAAAAAAGGAAAACTTGAGCCCCCAACTTGATAAGTAGCAATCCAGAACACAGGAACACAAACCTCCCTCCCCCCACCTTGCCCGCAGTCCCCAACATACTACAGGCCTCTTCCCCAAACAATAACATCAATGTCACCCTAGCGGGGGGGAGTCCTCCCTTATCCAGCCGGATAGAGAGGGGATGGGTGAGAACTTGGTGAACTGCTGAGCAAACTGTGAACCGCTTGATAGAAGAAGTATTCATTGCTGCCAGACAACAGTGCATTGTTAAGCCGGAGCCTATATCGATAGGGTAAGACACATTAGGAGACTTTAAATGTTCCAAACAGAGGACCAGTAAGGATTCCTGCAGCACATTGTCTCCCATGTCAAGCACTACTCGTGATTCCAGCCATCTGTTAGCGTCTTTAGGAGAGGTAAAGAATTGCACTTTCCCCTTATGGATCACTCGAAGCTTTGCTGGATATAGCATACTGTATGGTAGGCTACGCTCACACAGGCGTTGTTTCACACTCTAGAATGCTGCTCTTTGCTTCTGCGTAGCCACTGAAAAATCTGGGAAAATAGTTATGCGATTTATTATTATAGAGTAATTCTGGCATATTGCGAGCTTAATGAAGAATAGTTTCTTTGTCCTTAAAATATAGGAAACGGGCCAACATGGGTCTGGGAAACCAACCTGGCGGTGGGGCTCTCAGCGGCACCTGATGCGCCCTCTCAATAGCAAACAAGTGGAAAAAGGAGTCGACTCCAAAGGTTTTTTAATCCAGGTCATTAGGAATTCCTCTGGGTGTTTCCCCTCCGTGCCCTCTGGGAATCCCAGGAAACGCAGGTTGTTCCGGCGAAGTCTGTCTTCAGTATCTCTGAGCTTGGATTCCGGGGACTTGTGGTCCGCCAACACCTCCCGGACCGTCACTGTGAGCGGGGTCAAATCCTCCTCAACTACACTAATGCTGTGTTTGGCTGTGGTGACCCGGTTCCTAATTTTATGAACATCATCCTTTAGCAGGGAAAAGTCCACCCAAATGGTTTCTATTTGGGTCGACAGAGACGCATGGCAGCTTTTAATGGTCGCCATGATTTGAGACCACAATGGTTCTACCTGGGAGCCTGAGTCTGTGGCCTTTTCATATGAGGGTGGGACTGGGATTGCCGGGGGGTCTGTAGCATCCATCCAGTCTGCCTCACACTCTGCCCGGGGCTGGTCAGCAGCAGCTGACGCACACGGCCTCTCCTCCAGGTGTCGGGCACCATCTTGGCCGGTCTTGTGGGCAAAACAAGCGAGCCTTTCCATGGGCGACGGGGCCAAGCTTGGTACGTATTTGACCATATTCGTGCTCCCTGGGTGTTCCCCGACCTGTCTATAAAGTTGCCTTTGAAAAAATTCTGTGTATGGCAGAACAGGATACTGAAGGATTTCAGAGTGGTTCATAGCTCAGAAGAAACGCTGCTCACATACCGGAAGTCGACATGCCACCCCAAACCTAAACAATCTTTAAAGCTATTAGACCTTGCTTCCCCTTATCCAAAGATTTTCAGGTCATTTTTACACTTTTTAAATCTCCCTGTGCAACCAATATTTTTCATAAATTGTACACTGCAAGATGCAAAAATAATCTGTTAGCAAACGTCCCATACTCACTCACTTCTTTGTACTTCTGCTCCTGCAGGTGAGTTCTCTGGAAGTCTGGATGAGAGAGCTGGTAGATGAACAGTATGCCGTGGCTGTCCTGAATAAAGGAACAGATGGAATTCCAAAGCGTTTCTCTATGAGCCTCGCCAACTTGAATATCACAGAGTGTGCACTTGGCTATAAACTCTATGATGTGTTTGAAAAAGAGTACTTGGGAAATGTTAAACCTGAAACAAATATTGAGATGAATATTAATCCAACAGGGGTGGTCATGTTATTTATTCGCCCAGCTTCTGTCAGGTTTCATCCTGTGTAATGTAAGCAGGGTAATATAAATGATGGGAGCTGATTTAATATTATAGAAAATAGTGATCATTTTTATCACAAGTGATTAACAAAGGGGTTAGTATATGAATGCTGAACAGAGGTGCCATTATGCAGGGTAATGTGTGGCTTATTTTTAGACTATTTATTTTGGTTTAAAAAATAATAATAATAATGTAATATTTGCCAACAGCATCTTATATTAAGCACCTCACAGCAAAAAAAAAATAAATTGCTAAAAAGAGCTTGGACCAAAAAATATACACCTGTAAATTTTCATACAAGCAAAGTAATCTAGATTAATTACTTAATTTCATTTACTTAATGTCTTACTTGTGAATATTGATAGAGAAAGCACATTTAGGAAACTTAAATCAAAGTAGTCTGAGTAATAATAGTCATAATAATAAAAGCCCGAATTCAGGAATGGCAAAAGTCAATTAGAGATGTCCAATGCCATTGAGCGAGGGTCACTTGTAGTCCAGCATTTTTTTGATGCCCAAATAGCAAATTTGATTAGTGAACTTTTATTTAAAGTGTTTGTATAGTCAAGTTTTATCATTGTTTCGAATAGAGTAGAGGAGAATTAGAATCCCTGTCAGGTCCCTCTTGGGGAAATTAAACCCATTTGTCCAGATGACCACTGTCTTTGGTACAGAAATTATGAGAAATCAAAGGGGTTTGCATTGTCACCAGCACAAGACGTGAGGGTATATCTCCCAGTGGCAACACCTAGCATGGTGACCTCTGTCTAAGATGGACTTTCCCCTCATCTTGTAGAGATTTCTGTTCACTTATTGTTGCACCCGTGGGACAGAAAGTAAAGGGAAATCTTGTTAATGTGACAGACTACAAACAGTAATCTGACAGATATTTATATATTATATTTACATAATGTGACACTTTTTAAAATAAACCTCTCCTGAAAAGAAACATTGAGACTGCCATTGTGGGCCTCTTCTGAAATAGCTAGTTGTCTAGATGCCTTTTTGACTCTCTAGCTTCAACACTGAATAACGGATCAAGAACTTTCCTGATCCACATACTTATTTAAGGGCAGTGACTTACAAGGCATTAAGCCAGCTGGTGAGAGTAACAGGCAAACAAATGGCATTTTCAAAATGATGTCAACAATAGAAGCCCCCATATTTCTTGTCTAGCGTGTTTATATTCATTCATGATTGTATGTTGATTAGCCCTACAGCACAGGATGATTGTGACGACAGTATGCAAATTGGGCAATGGTCCCTGTGCAAATCTTTTTTTCAAATCCTTTTTTTCTGGGGTATTTTTTGATTTGGGGAGCAAATAAAAGTAGACAGATAACCATAGGTCATCAAAAGTCAGTCATACTATTACTGATACTACTGGGACTAGATGTACTGTATGCTCTAAACCAGACTTTTGGTCGATTTGTATAAATTTGCACTGTCCTCCTACCTATAACTATCTAAATTTTATTTCTAAATGTAAAAAGAACACTCCAGATATGAAATGCAGGTTAAAGCTGGAGCCCTGCATCTACTGTATTTTTTTGTGAAATGTAGTTCTTATGGTTGTGGTAAGGGAAGCAGGATCCTGATAATGTTCTATGACATTCATGAAGGTGGGGGAGATTTACTAAAACTGGAGCACTCAGAATCTGAGGCAGCTGTGCATGGTAGCCAATCAACTTTCATGGTAGCAGATTGTTTTCTGTGCAGAGCTGCACCAGATTTTGCAGGATGTTTTTACATTTTTAGTAATCCCCATACGACCCTAGCCATGCGCCCCCCCCCCCCCCCCCCTCCCATTTTTTTTTTCAGGTTACATGCATATATGTTTACCATTTAATGACTTATACCAGTATGTATGTATGTATGTGTGTGTGTGTGTGTGTGTGTGTGTGTGTGTGTGTATATATATATATATATATATATATATATATGCAGACCAGACAAAATTCCCTGGAACTCATCCATGCAAACTAGCAAAAGAACCCTAACTTTAATCACTTTCCAGTGCAAAATACATTATAATATACACAAACTGTAATTTATTTTCAAATCCAAGAAATTGCATAATTTTAATGTAAAATAGATGTTGTTTTTTCAGTGTAAATAACATTTCAAATTTAACCTGTACTTGTTGATTGTGTCATAATGTCTGTGATTTCTGGACTTTGTCTTCCTGCCTCACATGAGATAGAAGTGATACAGTAATTATCACTTCTGCAGCCTTGTTCTGTGCCGCCATCTTTGCTGCTGATATCATCCAATGCCTCTTTTTTACCTGGTTTAGGTATCCCAAACCCCCTCAGTGACCCACATCTGGCCTGCCCTCCCCAAGCTGCTGTGAATAGAAAGGCATACGTTAGAATGGCAGTCAGGGGGCAGGTGGACCAAAAAAGAAAAATGCTAAACAAACAAAATGCAATTTTATATTGCTGGGTGGGGAAAGAGTATGGATTCCCAGTGCATCCACAGAGTGAAGGTCCACTTTTTAAAGTCTAACTCTATATTTTAGTGACCGTGTCTCATCAAGACTTTAACAAATATAAATCCTCCAAAAATACAATTTCTGCCTCCACATTGCCAAACAGACCATATGGTCAGGATCCACCCAGAAGCCTGGACCCACACCTGGCTCAGCCTTTCAGCGATCTGCTGAGAGCCTGAGTCAGCCCCTTGTAGCCCCTACACAGCCCAGCGCTCCAGTGAGTACTGGAGAGGCAGGGCAAACGGCCAGAGACTGACAGTCATGGCTCTCTGCTCAGAGCAGAGGGGGAGAACTCAGCGATCACCAATGTTTGATCACGCAGTTCTCGCTACAGAGCCAGCAGGGGACAGATGCTGCATCCACCTAGGTGAGGTATACATTTTTTTTATTTTTATTTTTTGTGAAGGTCATACTTCTCTTTTAACTGTGCTACTGTAGACAAGGTTGCTACATTTTTTTTCTAATGCCCACCTGCCCACTGGACCCTGTTCCCTTGTAAATACTATGGTCACGCTTTGACTCTATCCTACACTCTCTAACTCTCATCATCAATCTCTCCTTCTCCTCTGGCATCTTCCCTAACTCTCTCAAACATGCACTGGTCACCCCATACTTTAAAAGCCCTCGGCGGATCTTGCCAATCTTCACAGCCTATGACCCATCTCCTTGCTCCCCATTACCTACAAACTCCTTGAACGCCTGGTCTACAACCACCAGAGAGTAATCTTCTTGATGCCCTTCAGTCTTTAGTTCGCCCACAACACTCCACAGAAACTGCTGTCCTAACACTCACAAACTATTCTCTTTCAGGTAAAACCAATAGTTATTATTATGTACTCTTAAGGGCCATATACACGGGCTGAAAATTGGGCGATTTCTATTGAACCGCACATTCGGCCCATGTGTATGGCAGCTGGTCCAACAGAAGCCGGCCATTTGGCTGGCTTCTGTCGAAGGGGCATGACTGAAAAAGGTCAATCAGCTAATGGCTCCATTCATTTGTGACTGTACCCTTCGTACCTATCCCACCGTACCTTTACTGTCATTTACAATTCTATCTCATCCTCTCCAATTCCTTTTTCTGTCTGTGTCCCCCATGATTCTGTTCTTGAACCTTTCTTATTCTCGATCTACGCCACCTCCCTGGGTCAGCTGATGGCCTTCCATGGTTTTCAATACCTTTTTCTATGCTGATGACACCCAAATCTATCTCTCTACCCCTCTGGTCGATCCATCAGTTTCCTCCATGCATCACTAATTTACTGACCGACATACCAGTCTGGATGTCGCACCATTTCCTCAAACTCAATCTAGCCAAAACCTAGTTGCTAAAATTTTGTCCCCCCCAAGTGCCCCTTCCACTGACTTCTGTCCAGACCGATGGCACATTTATCAGTCTGTTCCCTGCAAGATGTAATCCTGAACTCTTAACTCTCATTTTGGCCCCACATCCAATTGTGGTCCAAATCTTGCTTCCTCAACATCTCCAAAATATGCCTCTTAACACCATAAAGCTTCACATTCACTCCCTGGTTATCTATAGCTTTGACTACTGCAACTCCCGCCTCATTGGATTATCTTTACATAGGTTAACCCCCCCCCCCCATATACAGTCCATCATGAATGCTGATGCCAGACTCATCCATCTTACTAATCATTAGTTGTCTGCTACCCCTCTCTGCAAATCCCTCCATTGGCTTCCGCTCACCCAGCAAATAACAACATTTAAACTACTAACAATTTACAAAGCCAACCACAACTCTGCCCCCAGCTATATTACTAACCCTGCCTGATCTCTAGCTCCCTTGTCACCTCATCCCATGCTCACCTCCAGGACTTCTCATGAGCCTCTCCCATTCTCTGAAACTCCCTACCCCAATCTGTCCAACCATCTTCTACTCTGTCCACTTTTAGGTGATCCCTGCAACCCTTATCTTTAGAGAAGCCAATCCTGTCTCCATCTGTACTTTTATTTTCTCCATCAGCTCATCCCCCACAGTTATCACTTGACCCTCCCTTTTATGTTTAATATTTATTGGATTTTTGAAACAAAAAAAAGATAACAGAAGGATCATAAGGTTCTGGCTGAGATCTGTAATCAATACAGTACATATATCAATAACAGTAGGAGATATATAAATAATTTAATTAGTACATAAGGAAAGTCAAAGTACTACACGGTAATTCCTTGATAGGTAGATAAGAAGGGAGCATAAGCATCCTAAAAAGTGCGGTGTGAGATAGGCAATCGTTTAACTTTTGCATAGGATGAAGTTTCATTGGTATTCCTATACCAGCAACATAGGAAACACTGAATGACCTTCATCTGAACAGGGATTTCATTGAGGAGAGCAAGAAAGAAACCCTCCTCAGGTGCTTACATAAAAGTATAGTCAAAACTAGACAAATGTGTAAGTCTGAACAATGTTGCAATAACCAGTAAATGTGGGTAGACGAGCAAAAGTAGGGGGAGGGAGGAAAGAAAAAAAAAAAAACAGGAGGGAGGGGGGGTCGGGGAAGAGGAGAGAGAGGGGGGCATGACCCAAGCACTATGAGGGGAGATAAAACTGGATATTCACCATGATAGCAAATAGTGTGACAAGGAGATCAAAGGTAGGAAGCAAATTTACAGGAATGTCGGAAGTGATTCCAGACCAACCAGGTCAAGGTATAATTGTCAGTTTTATCTGTCTCCCATGAGATTACATTTTCCAGATGCCACATGGAATCCATTTCACGGGTCCATTCCATAAAGGGCAGGGGTTGTGGTTTTCGCCGCGGCCTGGCGATAACAGTATGTGCAGAAGTCAAGAAGTGTAGAAGACTTTTTATTTTGTTTATAGGATCCAGGTAACATTGATAGCATAGTAATGAGGGGAGAGTTATTCATTTTTTTCCCCCCCAACTAAATCATAGTACAGGTGAAGTATTTTTGTCCCAGAAAGGAGTTATGAGCGGACAAGTGCTCCAAATATGAGTCATGGTGCCTGGGGCCTTAAAACATCTCCAGCAGGTGTTTGGTATAGACGGGTATCAGACAATGATACAACCTGGCGAAGATCTTATATTTGCGCTCTTGTGCTCCTAGAATATATGGAAATCTTATAGCGGGAGGCTCCCGCTGTGTGACGGTGACCCCGCCCCCCTCTGACGCACGGTGACTTGACGGGACTTCCCTGTGGCATTCCCCGTGATGTCACAGGGAAGTCCCGTCAAGTCACCGTGCGTCAGAGAGGGCGGGGTCACCGGGTGGCCCCGCCCCCCCGTTATTTAAGAACTGTCAGACGAGGAGCGCCGTCACACAGCGGGAGCCTCCCTCCATGCCAGCATGGATTGCGGAGCGGCCCGGAGAAGAAAATGAAGAAGAAGAGAAGAAAAGAAGAAGAGAAGAGCGGGAGCCTCCCCCCCATGCCATGGGTGCGGAGCGGCCCGAGGAGAAGAAGACAGAAGACGCCGCGGAGGAGATGCTGGACGAGAACGCCGGAGGAAGAACCAGAAGAACCAGAAGATGAAGGAAGATAGAAGAAAGAAGAAGCATTTAAATAAAGGAATTGTCAAAAACTGTCTCTTGTCATTTTTAACATTTTTGACACTTTTTTCGTGAAATGGTAGGGGTACTTATGTACCCCCTTACCATTTCACACAGGGGGGGGGCCGGGATCTGGGGGTCACCTTGTTAAAGGGGGCTTCCAGATTCCGATAAGCCCCCCGCCCGCAGACCCCCACAACCACCGGCCAGGGTTGTGGGGATGAGGCCCTTGTCCTCATCAACATGGGGACAAGGTGTTTTGGGGGGCTACCCCAAAGCACCCTCCCAATGTTGAGGGCATGTGGCCTGGTACGGTTCAGGAGGGAGGGGGGGCCGCACTCTCGTCCCCCCCTCTTTTCCTGCGGCCTGCCAGGTTGCGTGCTCGGATAAGGGTCTGGTATGGATTTTTGGGGGGACCCCACGCCGTTTTTTTTTTTTTTTTTGGCGCGGGGTTCCCCTTAAAATCCATACCAGACCTGAAGGGTCTGGTATGGAATTTAGGGGGAACCCCACGTCATTTTTTTTTTTAAATTTTGGCCGGGGTTCCCCTTAATATCCATACCAGACCTGAAGGGCCTGGTATGGAATTTAGGGGGACCCCCACGTCATTTTTTTTTTTTAATTTTGGTTCGGGGTTCCCCTTTGGGGAATTCCCATGCCGTTTTTATCAATGAACTTCTATGTGTATTGTCGGCAATGCAATAGCCGCGGGTAGTTTTAAATGAGTTTTTTCCTTCAAAATGTCATTTTGCTGTCAGACTGTTCTAAACACAGGAAACATGCGCCCCTTTACAGGCACACTATAGACACCCCCCAGGTACGAAATTTAAAGGGATATTACACTTTTATTGTTTGACTTTAAGCATTATTAAAATCACTGCTCCTGAAAAAACGGCCGTTTTTAAAACTTTTTTTTGCATTGATCCATGTCCCCTGGGGCAGGACCCAGGTCCCCAAACACTTTTTATGACAATAACTTGCATATAAGCCTTGAAAATTAGCACTTTTGATTATTCATGTTCGTGTCCCATAGACTTTATCGGTGTTCGCATGTTCGAACGAACTTTTTTCCTGTTCGCATGTTCTGGTGCGAACCGAACAGGGGGGTGTTCGGCTCATCCCTACTCCTCAGTGCTGGCAGCACTCATGCAGCCCCAGACCATGACACACCCACCACCATGCTTGACTGTAGGTACACTTGTCTTTGTACTCTTCACCTGGTTGCCGCCACACACACTTGACATCATCTGAACCAAATACGTTTATCTTGGTCTCATCAGACCACAGGGTATGTTTCCAGTAGGTCATGTCCTAGTCTGCTTGTCTTCAGCAAACTGTGTGCGGGCTTATTTGTGCATCATAAATTTATATATTTAGAAGAGGCTTCCTTCTAAGACAACAGTCATGCTGACCAATTTGATGCAGTGTGTGGAGTATGGTCTGAGCACTGACAGGCTGACCCCCACCCCTTCAACCTCTGCAGCAATACTGGCAGCACTCATTTGTCTATTTCTCAAAGACAACCTCTGAAAATGGCACTGAGCACATGCACTCAACTTTTTTGGTCGACCATGACAAGGCCTGTTCTAAATGGGACCTGTCCTGTTAAACCGCTGTATGGTCTTGGCCACCATGCTGCAGCTCAGTTTCAGGGTCTTCTTATAGCCTAGGCCAGGGGTAGGCAACCTCGGCCCTCCAGCTGTGGTGAAACTACAAATCCCATCATGCCTCTGCCTCTAGGATTCATGCCATGTTTGTCAGGGTCTTGCAATGTCTAATTTTTTCAGACCCTCAGAGGAGTTCTTTGCCATGAGGTGCCATATTGATCCTCCAGTAACCAGCATGAGAGAGCGATAACAGCAAATTCTAACCCTAATGAGTCACATGACACCCGGGAGAGAAAATGGCTGATGTGGACATTTTTACTTAGGGGTGTACTCACTTTTGATGCCAGCGGTTTAGACATTAATGGCTGTGTGTTAAGTTATTTTGAGGGGACAGAAAATTTACACTCTTATACAAGCTGTACACTCACTACCTTACATTGTAGCAAAGTGTAATTTCTTCAGTGAAACATGAAAAGACATGAAAAAGATAGAATAAAATATTTAAAAAAATGTGAGAGGTGTATTCACTTTTGTGAGATACTGTATATACAGTGGGTAAAATACTGTAAGTATTGAACATGTCACCATTTGACTAGGTAAATATATCTCTAAAGGTGCTATTGACATGATATTTTCACCACACGTCGGTAACAACCCATGCGATCCATACACACAAATAAACCAAAACAAATACGTATGGAAATTATGTCATGTGTAATAAAATGAAATGACACAGGGAAAAAGTATTGAACGCATGCAGAAAGGGGGGTGCAAAAAGGCCAAGACACCAGCTGAAATATATCAGTAATTAGAAAGCAATCCTGCCCCTTGTCAGTGCAAACTGATGGCCTATAAAAAGGTGTCTCATTACCAAGGTGTCACACAAGAAACATCTCATGATGGGTAAAAGCAAAGAGCTCTTTCAAGACCTTTGCAGCCTTATTGTTGCAAAACATACTGATGGCATTGGTTACAGAAGGATTTCTAAACTTCTGAATGTTCCAGTGAGCACTGTTGGGGCCATAATCTGGAAGTGGAAGTAACATAATTTCACCATAAACTGGCCACGACCACGTGCTCCTCACAAGATATCTGACAGAGGAGTGAAAAAAAATGATCAGAAGAGTTGTCCAAGAGCCAAGGACCACTTGTAGAGAGCATCAGAAAGACATGTAATTAGCAGGTACAATTGTTTCAAAGACAACAATAAGTAATGCACTCAACCACCATGACCTGTATGCATGCTCACCACGCAAGACATAATTGAACTTTTTGGATACCACAATACACTTTATGTTTGGAGGTGGGAACATCATGGTGTGGGGCTGTTTTTCAACATACGGTACTGGCAAACTTAATGTCGTTGAAGGATGAATGGAAAAATGTACCAAGACATTCTTAATAAAAAGCTGCTGCCATCTAGCAGGAAAATTAAGGTGAAACAAGGGTGGACATTTCAGCAAGACAATGATCCCAAACACAAAGCCAAGGAAACTCTCAATTGCTTTCAAAGAAAGAAAATAAAGCTGCTAGAATGGCCCAGCCAATCATCTGACTTGGATCCAATAGAAAATCTATGGAAAGAACTAAAGATCAGATTTCCATTTGAGATTGTAGCTAGGTGGCAATGTTACATCTGGCACCTCATGCCTGATTAATAAATAAGGGACAATTCATTTTTGGTCGGATTATAACAGTGCCAAAGAATTGAGAAAAAAAGCTTATGTATAAAATATATAAAGTTTATTTACATAGTTTAAAATCAAATAAATGAAGATTTTATACACATATCAATACAGTGGTCAAAATGTTTATGTTGTTTGGGTGGTCATAAGGTAGTGTCTAGTCCCAACAGGTTTCGCCAGGATTGACATCAGCAGGGGATTTGTAGACCACCCCTTGTCAAAAGACTAATGGAAACAAAATCTAAATTTTACAGATAAAGAAGTAAATTCAAAAACACACACAAATATATAAATACATTGGTATACATAATAGCTAGTTATTCACTCTGGATCCAATCAACCTTATGCTCCGTACACACGATCGGACATTGATCGGACATTCCGACAACAAAATCCATGGATTTTTTCCGACGGATGTTGGCTCAAACTTGTCTTGCATACACGGTCACACAAAGTTGACGGAATTTCCGAACGTCAAGAACGCAGTGACGTACAACACGTACGACGGCACTAGAAAGAGGAAGTTCAATACCAAGTGTGCCACCCTTTGGGCTCCTTCCGCTAATCTCATGTTAGTAGCAGTTTGGTGACAGACGATTCGTGCTTTTCAGTCTCCTGCTTTTACGATCGTTACTGCTCTTCAGTATTTCTATTACGTATTTGATCTTCAGTGCGTTCTTGTCCACTCGTATCTGATTTTCAGCTCCGGCTTTTCTGTTTTTCATTGCTTTCTGTTAGTTCGTTCTGACCAGCTGACCGTTTTGAAGCCATGAGGACCCTCACCCAGGACCAGAGGGTTTATAACTACCGTCTGGCCAGAGCCAGAAGAGTGGTGGAGAACGTTTTCGGGATAATGGCCAGCCGGTTCCGCCTATTCCTTACGCCAATCAACATGGCGGAATATAAACCTAACCATACAATCCTTGCATACTGCATTCTACACAACTATTTAAGGAGAAATTCAATGAACTATGTAGCCTCAGTTGGGCCTGAGGTGGGACTTCAAGAAGAAACCCTGACGGCGCTTGAAGCTGGCCATCCTGGCTTGCCCCCCCAAAGCGCCCGCAGAGTAAGTCAGAAATATGTTGAGTACTTTGCGGGTAGGGGGGCCATTGATATGCCAGAAACTGTTTAAGAAAAATTTTATAAACAATTTTTGAACTTAAACTGAAATAAGATTTCCTTTGATTTACTGCTTGGGTTTCTTTTAGCTGTCTCCTAGGTTCTCCAATGGGCTTTTCTTTTTGGACATTTTCTTCAATAGTGCAAATGTAATTTATTTGATACATGAGGTGACAATCTCTTCTTCAGCAAACTATTATTATGTTGTGGGTCTGCTACACACAAACCTTGTTTTTGTTGTTAATGTATGTAATGCATTACTGACAAAAATATTCATCATTTTCAGCACCATGAATGAATTTTGTGGAGTCATGAAAATGGCATGATTGAGGCAAATTAGAAAGCACTGTGGGAGTTATTTACTTAAGGAAATTCCACTTTGCACTCCAAGTGGACTTAAAACTGCACTGAAACTGCACTTGTAGTGCAAAGTGGATTTGCCTTTAGTAAATAACCCCCATTGGAACTGTAAACACCAACTTTTGCTCCAAAAACTGCTTTTGATCAGTGAAATAAGAAGCCACACATTGTTGAGTAGAAAACTTTTTGCTCAAAGCACATTCACATTCAACATCTTTGGTGTATACCATTATTTTTTGTCACATTAATTAGAAATGGCCTTTTTTGGTTAAACAGGCAAGTTTCAAAATATAACATACAGAACTCAGGAACTTCTACTTTGACAAAGTGAAGGCAATATCAGACATTAGTATGTCCAAAATGTGTTGATATTGCCTTCATCAGATGGGGTGATGTCACCACTTTAAAGGCCAAATTTTGAAGATGCACATAACTTGGAATTCAAAATGTGGATTTCCCTCCTGATCCGATGCCTAAGGTCAACATGTGCTAGCTCCCATCATGGGGGAACAATGGACGTGTTTTGGGGGTGCAACCCCTTCCTCTCAGCTACTTTAGTAGCGAGGAAGGGGTTGCACCCACAAAACGCATACCTTAATATTCCCTGATGGCAGATAGCACATGTTGACACACTGTGTGCATCTTCAAAATTTGGCTTTTAAAAAACTTTTTCTTAAAACCCAAAATACACGAAAACAAAGGGTTAAATTTTTGTGTGTTTTAGATTCTCCATAAAACATCAGTGATGTTCTTCATTTTTTTTTTTTGAACATCATTGATGTTTTGCTTTAGATTTTCTAAATCGCGATTGGACATCATTCTCTCCCCGATGAGGATCTGGGCACTTTCACAGGTGAAATGAGATTCTTCTTCCACAACATCCACATCACCTAAAAAAAAACAAAAAACACACCATGTATTATAAATATGCAGAAACAGATCTCTTACCTGAAGCTGTGGTCTCAGACACCCACCTGTTGTGGTGACAATTTCGCCCACTTCCAAAACCTCTCCCTCCTCATCCTCTGCTTGTGTTTTGGTGACTTCCCCTTCTTTCGGAGGTGGGGGGTCCCTGGTGTCCTCAGATGTCCCGAATCTATTCTCCTATTCTGAATAAAAAAAAGTTATACTTAGCACACAGATATTTGATGCCAGAAATAGGAATATGAAACATTGCTTGGAAGTGTCGTACAATTGTCTGTTTTGGCAGAGTTCTAAGCTGAAGACATTTTTAGTTCATTTCCAAAGCTGGAATACTTATCTTTTTTGTTCAATTTTCACACATGGAGACACCCCTAGTACCCACTGGAGCACCTGTGTGGGACACCATAAAAAGTGTGGTTCTGGTGTCCCACACTATTGCTCCTGCGTCCAGATGTGTAAACAGCTGCTGAGTGTCCTCTCCTTACACTGAATCAAGTTTCCATTTCATTCTAGTTATAAACCCATCTAGACAACAAACTTCTTTTAGTTAACCTGTATCTGCCTAAAACATCTTATAAGTGGGCGATTGAACGATGTTTCCTACGACCGATTACTGCGCCCATGAACATGAAAGTTGCCATTTTAAAATGTACAACAGTAAAGAAAAGCACATGGAGCAGCATGCACGTTAAGAAGAAGAATAGGAACACACGACAAACTACTTACTTTTTTGCAGCACTCTCTTGATTCTTCTGTACTGATCCTGCTCCGTCAATTTCAGGTCTGACCAGCGTTTCCTCAATTTCTCCTTGGATCGCCGTACCCCAAAATTCCTGGGCAGACTCTTCACAACTTTAGGCATGATCTTGGCCTTTCTCACATTTGGGCTTGGGTAAGGTCCATCCTTCCCATCATAGTCGGCCCTCTTCAAGATGTACACCATCTCCACCATCTCTATAAAGGACATATTTGAGGCCTTCACCCTCCTCCCGAATCGTGAGGTTCGGGGCTCCGGCCTTTCGTCGTTGCTGCTCTCCTCTACATGCACATGTTGTCTCTCCGCCATGTTCTCTCCCACTGTGTCGAAAGACAAGGGGCAGGGAATAAACTAGAAAGAACGTCAGGGGCAGCCTGAGTTTCAGGCATATAAAGGTATATAAAGAGAAACACGCGTGCATCGTACGTACGATCTGTGAGCGGGGGACGAAGTAACGGAAGCGACGATCGTTATAACAAAGGTACAATTTTAAGTTGGTGCATCAGTGGCCTATACTGCTTATAGATCGAGGCCTATATTGGGTCAAGATTAGGAGAGTTTCGTCTGACATTAGGGTTTGTCTTGTGTTGTGTCTTGCAGAGAAAATGGATCTATTCAACAATGAGGACTTTATCCCCATATTCATTGATATGTACAGGGAGCTGCCCTGTCTGTGGCAGGTAAACCACCCCTTTTATTACAATAAACCAAAGAGGAAGGTTGCGCTGGATCAATTGCTGGAATTTGTGTAGCCGGTGATCTCCACGGCAGACATCCCCTATTTGAAGGCCCTAATTGGTGGCATGAAGAGCACTTATAATAGGGAGCGCAAGAAGGTCCAGGATTCCCTGAGATCAGGAGCTGTAGCAGATGACATTTATGTACCCAGGCTGTGGTACTATGACAGACTGCATTTTCTGGCAGGCCAGACTGAACCCAGGCCAGCACTCTCCAGTCTTCCTTTAAGGCTTCCTTCCACCCCAGCTGAGGCTTCCGACGACCCAACCTGGGCCTTCCAGGAAGCAACATGTGGATTAGCCCAGCTTGAGTCAGGTATAGCATTCTTCAAAATATTTCTGGTTGTCAAATTAATGATGTTAAATATATTTTCATTTTGATAACTAATTTCTGATTTCACAAAGTGTTTTACATATCAATAGACAGTAGTGGCCACAAATGATTGGGACAAGAATGAAAAATGCTGGAGTCAGAATGATAGTCTTTTCTATTTATTAACATTCAATTTGCAACAGTCATGAGCTGAAAATTGTGTGTGATTGATGAACAAAAAACTAAAACTCTGTCCCTTTTTCATACACAGGAAACTCTCAGCCAGGAGGAGGCCGGGCTCAGTAGCCTGCCCGAATCCCAGGTCCCTCCCCTCGGCCTTCCACAAAAAAGTGCCAGGAAGAGGAGTAACCTAAAGGAAGCAGCAATTGGCCTATTTCTGAAGGCTACTATGGCCCTCAGAACCCTCCACAGTGTTCAAGAGAACTATGCCTACATAACAGCCTGCAAAATGCTGGAAATGGAGGAGGGCCAATGCCTCTTATGTGAGGAAGTGATCTTGCAAGCCCTAAATAAGGGGTTGAGGGGCAAACTCACAAGGCAAAGCAACATTTGTGAGTTGAACCATGGTCCTCCTCCTCCACCTCCTGCCACACCTCCAACACCAGAGCCACAGCCTGGAAAGAAGCTTCTAAGGAAGACCAGAGAGTGATGGCCTGGGTTCAGTCTGGTCTGACAAAAGACGCAGGCTGTGGTATGACCACAGCCTGGGGACAGATATGTCATCTTCTGCTGTTCCTGATCTCTTGTAGTCCTGGACCGGATTGTGCTCACTATTATAAGGACTCTTCAGGCCACCAATTTTGACTGTAAAATAATTGATGTGTGCCCTGGGGTACAAAGGCTTCGCAAATTTCAGCAGTTTCTCCAGCATTGCCTTCCTCTTTATTTTGTTATGACCCAAAATAAATGGATATTTATTTTTCACAAATACTTGCCTATGTGTTTTACTTCAAAAAGGACAGTTTGTTTGTGAGTAGGCAGGTACATTTCCAAAATACAATGTCAAATAACAAGGGACACCAACCAACCTCCTTGAGGTAAAAAAATACAAGATAATACAGGCATACCCCACTTTTAAGTACACAATGGGGTTTATTTACTAAAGCTGGAAAGTGCAAAATGAGGCTCACTTCTGCATAGAAATCAATAAGCTTCTAACCCCAGCTTGTTCAATTTAGCTTTTGTAATAAAACCTGTAAACTCATTGGTTTCTATGCAGAAGTGAGCCTGATTTTGCACTTTCCAGCTTTAGTAAATAAACCCCATTGTGTACTTAAAAGTGGGGTATGCCTGTAATGGTGTTGTGGTAACTTGACACACACGAGAAATAATATTATAGAGAGCACTAGAAAAATAAAAAAATGCAGATCTTGATAAAAAAAAAAAAAAAGTATTATGGAGAGCTGACGAAAAAAAAATTAATATTATTCATGCGATCACGAGAAATTATAAAGAAATCAGTTTTTCAGAACTCTGTGTGAATATTGTCAGCAAAACAACTTAATTCTTCTAGCATTCTAAAGAAGAAGAGAATGCACTGCATTAAAAGATTTCAAAATTTGCAGCGTGACGATTGTGCTATCTCCATTACGAACGCTAGTTTTACCAGACCGAGCACTTCTGTCTCGTAATATATTCTGAGCATGCTTGGCACTTCGTGCGTCGGAATTGTGTACACATGATCGGAATTTACGCGAACGGATTTTGTTGTCGGAAAAAATGGATTTCTAAAACAGCTTACCTGTAAAATCCATTTCTTGGAGTACACCACGGGACACAGAGCACCATAATAATGACTGTCTGGGTTATATGCTACCTTTAGGTGATTGGACACTTGCAGCCATTAGTAAAAAGGTTCCTCCCATATAACCTTTAGTTTTGTAGCAAGCAATGAAGATCCCAGAAAAGAAGGGAGGGACCTCTGTGTCCCACGATGTACTCCAAAAAAAGGATTTTACAGGTAAGCTGTTTTAAAAATCCATTTTTCTTTATCGTACATCACGGGACACAGAGCACCATAATAATGACTATCTGGGATGTCCTAAAGCAATGCATTTGAGGGGAGGGAACATAGTATTCCTAAATCCCCTTCAGGCCCAGGACTTATAAAGACGCTCGCAGCACGCTGTGGCCAAAAATAGTCTTCTTTTGAGATCTAACACCCAGCTGGTAAAACCTGGTGAACATATGAACTGAAGACCAAGCAGCCGCTTTGCAAACCTGAGCCATAGACACCTGTTGGCGCACTGCCCATGATGTACTAACTCCTCTAGTAGAGTGAGCTTTGAAATATCGAGGTGGAACCCTGCGTTTCAACTCATAAGCCTGGATAATGAGTTGGCGAATCCACCTAGAGATAGTTGAACTAGTTGCTGCATGTCCCCTCTTGGGACCCTCTGGCAGGACAAAAAGGGAGTCAGTCTTCCGAAAAGGAGCTGACATGCTTAAGTAAACCTTGACTGCTCTCACCACATCCAGTGAGTGAAGCGACTTTTCCTCCTTAGACTTAGGATTGGGAAAAAAGGAAGGTAAAATGATATCCTGATTCAAATGAAAATTGGAAACCACCTTAGGTAAAAAATCTGGACGGGGCGCATCACCACCTTGTCCTGATGTAATAATAGAAAAGGTTTTTTACACGAAAGGGCGGCCAATTCAGACACCTTTCTAGCCGAAGTTATGGCCACCATAAAAAACAATTTCCTAGTCAATAGAATTAAAGAAATATGCCTAATCGGTTCAAAGGGTTGAACCTGTAGAGCTGATAGTACCAAGTTCAAGTCCCAGGGGCATAAAGGTGGCTTAACCGGCGGTCTTAAGTGCAGTACCCCCTTGATGAAGGTTCGCACTAAAGAATGCGATGCAATTGGCCTCTGGAAAAAAACTGATAAGGCCGAAATTTGTCCTTTAATGGTTCTTAAAGATAAGTTTAAATCAATTCCTGTTTGAAGAAAGGCAAGGATCCTCCCAATCGTATACTTGCGAGGATGCCATCTTCTCCTCTCACACCAGGAAATGTACGATTTCCAGACCCTATGGTAAATACTTCTAGAAACTGGCTTTCTAGCATTTATCAGAGTAGATAAGACTGAACCTCTGATACCACGGTCTTTCAGCACCCTGGTCTCAATAGCCATGCCATCAAATTCAGCGACCGTAAAGTAGGATGGTATATGGGACCTTGAGACAACAGTTCTGGACGGTATGGGAGGCACAACGGGTCCTCCACCGCCATCCTCACAATCTCTGAGTACCAGAACCTCCTGGGCCACCCCGGGGCCACCAGAATCACTGTTTTCTGCTCCTCCTGTATCCTGCGTAACAGGTGCGGCAGCATCTGGATCGGAGAAAAAGCATTAATTTAGGGAATACTGATCCCAGGCAATCACCAATGCATCTGTTCCGATGGCGAGTGGATCCCTGGTCCTTGATACAAACCTGTCCACCTTGGCATTGAATCTGGATGCCAGAAGATCCACATCTGGCATCCCCCAGTGCTGGCAGATTTAAAGGAAAACTTTGGGGTGAAGAGACCACTCCCCCGGTAACAGTTGCTGACGACTTAGGTAGTCTGCCCGCCAATTGTCCACCCCTGGAATAAAGACTGCTGACAGAAACGGCACATGTCTCTCTGCCCAAGTTAATATGTGATTTACTTCTCTTTGGGCCGCCCGGCTCCGGGTGCCACCTTGGTGGTTGATGTATGCCACCACTGTGGAGTTGTCGGACTGGATTTGGACAGGAAAACCCCGCAGTCTGGATGTCCAAAATAGGAGAGCCAAGCGAGCTTCCCGAATTTCCATCAGACTGATGGGCAAGGTCTTCTCTACCTGGGACTATAATCCCTGGACGGGAGCCTCTTCCAGGACCGCTCCCCAGCCTAGATGACTGGCATTCGTAGTTACTACCTTCCAGGTTACAGGTGGAAAGGATTTTCCGCCCTTCAAGTTGCTGGTCTTTGACCACCAAGAGAGGTCCCTTTTTACCTGTAGGGACAGAGACATGGGCTGATCCAAGGTTTGAACCGACTTGTCCCAAGCTTCCAGGATAGTTCTCTGGAACATCCTGGAGTGAAACTGCGCATAGGGAACTGCGCTGAAAGATGACACCATCTTGCCCAACAGCCTCATGCACAGTCGAATCAAAGGACTTTCTACCCCCTTGACCTCTCGAACCAGCTCCACTATGGAGCTGACCTTTGAGGGAGGTACAATTACCCTTTCTTGGGTTGTGTCCAAGATCAGGCCCAGATATGTCAAGACCTGAGCTGGACGAAGGGCCAATTTGTCCATATTTAGAATCCAGCCTAAGAACCTCAGGAAACGAACCGTAGTTGTAACGTTTTCTACCAAGGTGGAGTAAGCTTGGTCCCTTAACAGAAGGTCATCCAGATATCCTACCACCGAGATCTTTTGGGATCTTAGGAATGCCAACACTGGAGCCAGAACCTTTGTGAAGACCAGAGGGGCCGTTGCTAGACCAAATGGAAGTGCCACAAACTGGAAATGATACCCTTATACTGCAAAGCGCAGGAATCTTTGATGTGGACCGAAAATCAGTACATGATGTCTATGGACGCTAAAAAATCTCCTTTTCTCAAGGATGCGATTACTGAACAAACTGATACCATACGGAAGGTTCGGGCGTTTAGAAAAGAATTGAGGGATTTGAGGTCCAGACAAATAGCGATAGCTGCAACTGCCGGTTATACTGCTGACCCAGCCACCACAAAGGAAGATTTTAGTAGGGATTCCAGTTTCTTATCTGCTGGATCCTTAAACCCCTGGGCATTATCCACTGGACAGGTTAGGCTCTTATTCACTGAAGAAATGGCAGCATCAACCAAAGGTGTATCCCACTCCTTCCTGAATTTTTCCTCCATAGGATATAAAAAATAAAACCTTTTTGGAGGCAAGTATGTCCTGTCCGGGTGGTCCCAGTCAGTGTAAATTACCTGTTCCAATAAAGGTTGCAAAGGGAACGCCTGGGAACCTTGCTGAGGACGCAAGGATCCCAACGTAGAACAGGAGAGTCCTGGTCCCTGGACCGGGGGTAATTTAAATCCAACTCTCACCATCTCAACCAAGGACTGGATAAACTTCCTCCTTGTCTTTAACAGCCTCCTCCTCCAAATCCTCTGCCCATTCTGGATCCAGATCACAAGGACCCATGTGGCTAAAAGAGTCCTGGTGCTCAAGTGACTCTCCACTGGGACCGGGCTCAGGAGAGGGAGATCTATGACGTTTCTTCCCTCCCTGTGTTACTGTGGCAATCATACCAGCTATCTTGCCTTCAAGGCCAGCTAGGACTGATGCTAAGTCATCCTTAGTAACATAAGCCGATGCAGGGATATTGGTAGTGGCCACCACGCCTGACAACTGCAATGGCTCAGCCAGGCCAAATGCCGCAGGTCTTTCAGGGGAGACTGATGCTGCAGTAACCTGAGGTTGATCTCCTGTTTTTGAAGGAGTCCTTTTAACCCCTGGACTTGCCCTGCTCCCCGTACCTCATTTCCTGGAAGACATTGCTTACAAGTTTTGAAGAAAAAAAGCACTCCCTCTGAGTTATATTGCTGGATCCAGCATATAGCTGCTACCACAGCCTTTACCAACCTTCAACTTGTTGCAACTGTCCAACTCACGTGCTCAGACCTCTGTGTCCCACCGCGCACTAGGCTCCTGTGAGCCTGACAAGCAGCATTGTACATGCAGGCGCATGACCTCCCTCTATACTCGCGCACCGTCATGTGACCAACGCACGCATGCCGTGCTCTACTGTGCACGCACACGCCCGTGCGGCGCACACACAGGCATGCCGCGATGCACGTGGCGACCGCCACCCGTGCACGCGGATGAGTACAGTGCACGGGCATGCGGCACACGCCTCCGACGCACGCTCCCTGCGCACGCGTGCGCCCGGCACACACTGCCCACGTGCAGGAGACACCGCATAAGTGCATCTGCCGGCTTTTGTCTGTAACCTCTGCTACCACGGCCTACAGTGGGACACAAGGCACGCATTAAAACATAACATGTTTAGCAACAATAGTAACATTTTTAGGCCTCCCAGAGGGAGTACTCACCAGTCCTCACTGCAGGGCCTGATACAGGCTCAATCTTCCCCCATCACGGCGGGTAGCGCCACTGAGGACCTATGTACGGGGTCCACACCCCTGGATCTGTAAAGCACACTTCTGGTTCCCTTGGGCAAGTAAAGACCAGGAATACCATATAACAAGGGTTCAGCGCCATAAAGGACACATTACCGGCAAAACCTCGTTCTTGAACCGAGGCTCGGGTACCATCCACTTTAGCTTTTTATGCCATCCGAATGGATCCGATTATAACATCCTCACTGGGACATTATTGAAGAAATTTGAAGAGCTTCCACAGCCGTGACCATCACCTTCAAGACACTGGCAAAAAACTAAAGGTACTTTCTGTATGGGAGGGGTTATATGGGAGGAACCTTCTTACTATTGGTTGCCAGTGTCCAATCACCTAAAGGTAGCATAAAACCCAGTCATTATTATGGTGCTCTGTGTGCCGTGATGTACCATAAAGAAATTTGAGAACTAGATCTCAAATTTTATGGAAACTGTCCGATGGAGCCTACACACAGTCGGAATTTCCGACAACAAGCTTCGATCGCACATTTTACATCGGAAAGTCCGACTGTGTGTATGGGGCATTAAAGTTGATTGGATCAGAGTTCATAGAAGAGGCCACAAAACCTTCAAGATTTGATGACTGTTTGGGGTTGATTTACTAAAGGCAAATAGACTGTGGACTTTGCAAAGTGCAGTTGCACTCTGCAAGTGCAGTTGATCCAAAGCTTAGTAAATGAGGTAAAGCGCCACTTTACAAAGAATACCCAATCACGTGCATAGAAAATTAAAAAAACAGCATTTTTGCACATGATTGGATAAAGGAAGTCAGCAGAACTTCTGCTCATTTACTAAGCTCTGGAGCAGCTGCACTTTGCACAGTCTATTTGCCTTTAGTAAATCAACCCCACTGTGTGGAAGAATTGGCCAAAATCACACCTGAGCAATGCATGCGACTAGATTCTCCATACAGGAGGCGTCCTGAAGCTGGTATTCCCAAGGATTTTGTTTGAAGTATTAAATACATTTCGGTTAGCGTGTTCAGTCCATTTTCCCTGTGTCATTCCATTTTATTACACAACTGGTTTGGTATGTATGTGTAGCGGGCACCTACTTTTAGGTAGGTAACCCTTCTTGGTAGTTTTCTAAGTCAGGTAAATTTAATCAGGTTTGTGCTATTACAGCAGGCCTGTTGTTGTCAATTTTCATTTTGAGTGGCAGGTAGTTTTGTATGCTAGTCTCAGCCAATTATTAATCTGCTTGGAAATACCCGGGACCCTCAAAAGGGGGTCACGTGGTGTCCGGGGGAGGAGTTTTTGCAGTCCTGCTCTGAAGAGCGGAGGAAGCCGGAGGGGGGAGGGAGGTTTTCCCCTCCGGGGAGCCAACGGGGCTTCCCCCCCTACAGTAAGGGGGGGGGAAACGGTCCTCCATGAAGGAATAGACGACACTTCACAGCATGCAGTCGCTGGTGTCGTTGGCCGACCCTGCGGGGAGGGGAGTGGGCCACAAAGGAGAAAAGGAGCTAAGAATCATTGCGGGAGAAGTAGCAACAAAGCGGAAGGAAACTGGGCGATCGATCATTTATGAGTGGCACATGGACTGTTGATCATGTGAGTGAAAGCCCATGGCAAGGGTACTACCAGAGGCTGAGGGTTGTTAGTGCACAAGTCAGTGAGATGGGCGGTGATGGCCTATGACTTTGGGTAAAGCAATACCCCGAGATTCCAATCAGTCAAGTGGGAAAAAGTTATTCAGAGTGACTTTTCTTTAGCTCAAATTGGAAGTACCATGCAGATGGGAAGTAGTGGCAAACAGGTAGCGGTGAAGCTGCAGGCACACATATAGAGATACGGACAGTTCTTTAAAAGTCATACAGATGAAGAAGTTATTCAGAGTGACTCTTTATCAACTATTCTCTATAAAAATCTACTTCCATCTTCCCTGATTGAAGAAATCATTTGAGGATGATTTCTTAACTATCCGCAATTGATCATAGTATTCCTGCAAGATTCACTTAAAGATGATAATGTAACAAAAGACCATCTCAGAGAAAGTCCTTCTCCCATCCCAGTTTGTGTTGTTAAATAAAGCAAGTGAAAAAGTACTAAGGACTGTGAGTTGTAAATCTATGGGCTGCGAGGGTTGGGTGGTAGACATGAATTACAGATATAACATTTAATCAGCCGCTCCTAAGGTAGTATGCGCTACATATGGATTGCATGGGTTGTTGCCAATGCCGACATGTGGTGAACATTTCATGTCAATAGCACCTTTAGGCTGGGTTCACACTATTGTTGCATGCGGCTCACAGCAGGGGTCCAGTGCGTCCCCGTTCACCGTTTCAGGTCTGATTTCAGCCCGGATTCTTGGGCTGAATTCAGACCTGAAACGGACCGAAAGACCTGAAACGGACCTGCAGCAGAGATATGTGAACATATAGAGAGCTGGTCACAATCTCCTACCGTGCAAATTGGATGCGTGGAAACCCGCATCCAATTTGCATAGGTGTGAACCCAGCCTTAGAAATATATTTACCTAGAAAAATGTTTACATACCCTGACAGAATTTATGATTTCTTGGCCATTTTTCAGAGAATATGAATAACACAAAAACATTCCTTTCACTCATGATTAGTGTTTGGCTGAAGCCATTTATTATCAATCAACTGTGTTTACTATTTTTAAATCACAATGACAACAGAAACTACCCAAGTGACCCTGATCAAAAGTTTACACACCCTGGTGATTTTGGCCTAATAACATGCACACAAGTTGACACAAAGGGGTTTGAATTGCTATTAAAGGTAACCATCCTCACCTGTGATCTGTTTGCTTTGCTGTGTGTATAAAAGGTCAATGAGTTTCTGGACTCCTGACAGACCCTTGCATCTTTCATCCAGTGCTGCACTGACGTTTCTGCATTCTGAGTCATGGGGGGAAAGCAAAAGAATTGTCAAAGGATCTGCGGGAAAAGGTAGTTGAACTGTACAAAACAGGAAAGGGACATAAAAAGATATCCAAGGAATTGAGAATGCCAATCAGCAGTGTTCAAACTCTAATCAAGAAGTGGAAAATGAGGGGTTCTGTTGAAACCAAACCACAGTCAGGTAGACCAACTAAGATTTCAGCCACAACTGCCAGGAAAATTGTTCGGGATGCAAAGGAAAACCCACAAATAACTTCAAGTGAAATACAGGACTCTCTGAAAACATGTGGTGTGGCTGTTTCAAGATGCACAATAAGGAGGCACTTGAAGAAAGATGGGCTGCATAGTCAAGTCGCCAGAAGAAAGCCATAACTGCGCAAATGCCACAAAGTATCCTGCTTACAATACGCAAAACAGCACAGAGACAAGCCTCAAGCCTTCTGGCACAAAGTCATTTGGAGTGATGAGACCAAAATTTAGCTTTTTGGCCACAACCATAAACGTTACATTTGGAGAGGAGTCAACAAGGCCTATGTCAAAGAGCTCACCTTGCTGGTCGCGGTGCTGGTGCGCGCCGGTGCGCGTTGGCGTGCACGTTCCTGTAGGTGCTGCTGTGCATGTCCCTGGAGGCGCTGGTCGGTGTACTGGCGTGCGGGCGCGTGTGCGCGCACCTGTGAGCGTTGACGTGCACGTGCGCGCGCTGTTTGGCGCCAATCGGCCTATTTAGGTTTGCCATGCACTCTGCTCGGTGCTGCCTGATCAACAGCTTCCGGTTCCTTATATACAGTGTTCCTGAATTCCTGATCTCCTGACGACCCGGCCTGCCTCTGACTCTCCGCTGATTGCTGCCCGTACCCGACCTTGGCTTGGTTGACCCTTCTTCTGCCTGCTCCCTTGTACTGTGCTGCCTGTCTGTTGCCGAACTTTGCCTGTGTCCTGACCTGCCTGCTTGCTCCTGCTCAGCACCTGTTTGCCTGTGTTCTAGTTCTCCATCTACTGCTTGAAGATCCTCTTCCACCCAGCACCTGGATCCCTCATCAGGCTCTCTTACCATTCCTTACTCCTGTGCTCCCTGTCCATTCTACCAGGGGCCGCGAGTGGGATACGTACGGGAGACCACCCTCTGGTAAGTAAAGTCTGACAGCCTATGATGAATGGTATGGAGGTGAATCGCTGATGTTTTGGGGATGTGTGAGCTACAAAGGCACAGGAAATTTGGTCAAAATTGTTGGCAAGATGAATGCAGTATGTTAACAAAAAATACTGGAGGAACATTTGCATTCATCAGCCAGGAAGCTGAGCATGGTACCTACTTGGACATTCCAACATGACAATGACCCAAAACACAAGGCCAAGTCGACCTGTGATTGGCTACAGCAGAATAAAATGAAGGTTCTGGAGTGGCCATCTCAGTCTCCTGACTTCAATATCATTGAGCCACTCTGGGGAGTTCTCAAACGTGCAGTTCATGCAAGACAGCCCAAGAATTTACAGGAACTCTTTTTGCCAAGAGGAATGGGCAGCTTTACCATCTGAGAAGATAAAGAGCTTCATCCACAAATACCACAAAAGACTTTAAGCTGTCATTGATGTTAAAGTGGGCAATACATGGTATTAAAAACTGTTGTATGTAAACTTTTGAGAAATTTATCATAAACACTTTATTTAAATAAAATATCCACTCACATGAAAGTAAGAGAAGGCATGTACAGGAGCGTGGTGAAGGCTGGAGGGTTGAAACACACAGGGCTGCAGGTAGGTTTTTCAACCCTCCAGCCTTCACCACGCTCCTGTACATGCCTTCTCTTACTTTCATGTGAGTGGATATTTTATTTAAATAAAGTGTTTATGATAAATTTCTCAGAGGCGCCCCTATTCCTTGTCTTTTCTTAGCTATTGGAACTCGCTTTTGGTTTCTTGGTGGCTGCCCTGACTGAGACTGTGGTTTTACATTACCAGTGTACACATCTGTACACCCACATTCCTGGACTATTAGGTACTATATTGTAAGGTATCTGCATATTGCGCCTTGTTACTTGTTTAGTATGTAAACTTTTGATCAGGGTCATTTAGGTAGTTTCTGTTGCCATTATGATTTAACCACTTGCCGACCGCCTAACGCACATATACGGCGGCAGAATGGCACGGGCAGGCAGAATCACGTACCTGTACGTGATCTGCCTCCCGCGGGCGGGGGGTCCGATCGGACCCCCCCCCGGTGCCAGCGGCGGTCGGCATTTGACTGGGAGCGTCGGGAGGCGAGGGGGAGACCATCCGATCGTGGCCCCCCCCTCGCGATCGCTCCCAGCCAATCGGAATCCTCCCCTGCCTGTGTGTAGTTTCACACAGGCAGAGGATGTGATGTCATCTCTCCTCGGCTTTGGCAGTTTCCGTCCCAGCGCCGAGGAGAGAAGACATGTAAGTGCACAACACACACACACAGTAGAACATGCCAGGCATACTTTACACCCCCGATCCCCCCCGATCGCCCCCCGATCCCCCCCCAATCACCCCCCCCTGTCACAAACTGACAGCAAGCAGTATTTTTTTTTTCTGATTACTGATTGGTGTCAGTTTGTGACAGTTACAGTGTTAGGGCAGTGAGTATTACCCCCCTTTAGGTCTAGGATACCCCCCTAACCCCCCCTAACCCCCCCTAATAAAGTTTTAACCCCTTGATCACCCCCCGTCACCAGTGTCACTAAGCGATCATTTTTCTGATCGCTGTATTAGTGTCGCTGGTGACGCTAGTTAGGGACGTAAATATTTAGGTTCGCCGTCAGCGTTTTATAGCGACAGGGACCCCCACATACTACCTAATAAATGTTTTAACCCCTTGATTGCCCCCTAGTTAACCCTTTCACCACTGATCACCGTATAACCGTTATGGGTGACGCTGGTTACTTCATTTATTTTTTATAGTGTCAGGACACCCGCCGTTTATTACCGAATAAAGGTTTATCCCCCCGATCGCCCGGCGGTGATATGCGTCGCCCCAGGCAGCGTCAGATTAGCGCCAGTACCGCTAACACCCACGCACGCAGCATACGCCTCCCTTAGTGGTATAGTATCTGTACGGATCAATATCTGATCCGATCAGATCTATACTAGCGTCCCCAGCAGTTTAGGGTTCCCAAAAACGCAGTGTTAGCGGGATCAGCCCAGATACCCGCTAGCACCTGCGTTTTTCCCCTCCGCCCGGCCCAGCCCACCCAAGTGCAGTATCGATCGATCACTGTCACTTACTAAACGCATAACTGCAGCGTTCACAGAGTCAGGCCTGATCCCTGCGATCGCTAACAGTTTTCTTGGTAGCGTTTTGGTGAACTGGCAAGCACCAGCCCCAGGCAGCGTCAGGTTAGCGCCAGTACCGCTAACACCCACGCATGCAGCGTACACCTCCCTTAGTGGTATAGTATCTGAACGGATCAATATCTGATCCGATCAGATCTATACTAGCGTCCCCAGCAGTTTAGGGTTCCCAAACACGCAGTGTTAGCGGGATCAGCCCAGATACCTGCTAGCACCTGCGTTTTGCCCCTCCGCCCGGCCCAGCCCACCCAAGTGCAGTATCGATCGATCACTGTCACTTACAAAACACTAAACGCATAACTGCAGCGTTCGCAGAGTCAGGCCTGATCCCTGCGATCGCTAACAGTTTTTTTGGTAGCGTTTTGGTGAACTGGCAAGCACCAGCCCCAGGCAGCGTCAGGTTAGCGCCAGTACCGCTAACACCCACGCACGCACCGTACACCTCCCTTAGTGGTATAGTATCTGATCGGATCAATATCTGATCTGATCAGATCTATCCTAGCGTCCCTAGCAGTTTAGGGTTCCCACAAACGCAGTGTTAGCGGGATCAGCCCAGATACCTGCTAGCACCTGCGTTTTGCCCCTCCGCCCGGCCCAGCCCAGCCCACCCAAGTGCAGTATCGATCGATCACTGACACTTACAAAACACTAAACGCATAACTGCAGCGTTCGCAGAGTCAGGCCTGATCCCTGCGATCGCTAACAGTTTTTTTTGTAGCGTTTTGGTGAACTGGCAAGCACCAGCGGCCTAGTACACCCCGGTCGTAGTCAAACCAGCACTGCAGTAACACTTGGTGACGTGGCGAGTCCCATAAGTGCAGTTCAAGCTGGTGAGGTGGCAAGCACAAGTAGTGTCCCGCTGCCACCAAGAGGACAAACACAGGCCCGTCGTGCCCATAATGCCCTTCCTGCTGCATTCGCCAATCCTAATTGGGAACCCACCGCTTCTGCAGCGCCCGTACTTCCCCCATTCTCATCCCCAACCAAATGCAGTCAGCTGCATGAGAGGCATTTTCTTTATGTCCTCCCGAGTACCCCTACCCAACGAACCCCCCCAAAAAAGATGTCGTGTCTGCAGCAAGCGCGGATATAGGTGTGACACCCGCTATTATTGTCCCTCCTGTCCTGACAATCCTGGTCTTTGCATTGGTGAATGTTTTGAACGCTACCATACACTAGTTGAGTATTAGCGTAGGGTACAGCATTGCACAGACTAGGCACACTTTCACAGGGTCTCCCAAGATGCCATCGCATTTTGAGAGACCCGAACCTGGAACCGGTTACCGTTATAAAAGTTAGTTACAAAAAAAAGTGTAAAAAAAAAAAAAAAACACATACAAAAATATAAAATAAAAAAAAAAATAGTTGTCGTTTTATTGTTCTCTCTCTCTCTATTCTCTCTCTATTGTTCTGCTCTTTTTTTACTGTATTCTATTCTGCAATGTTTTATTGTTGTTATGTTTTATCATGTTTGCTTTTCAGATATGCAATTTTTTATACCTTACCGTTTACTGTGCTTTATTGTTAACCATTTTTTTGTCTTCAGGTACGCCATTCACGACTTTGAGTGGTTATACCAGAATGATGCCTGCAGATTTAGGTATCATCTTGGTATCATTCTTTTCAGCCAGCGATCGGCTTTCATGTAAAAGCAATCCTAGCAGCTAATTAGCCTCTAGACTGCGTTTACAAGCAGTGGGAGGGAATGCCCCCCCCCCCAATGTCTTCCGTGTTTTTCTCTGGCTCTCCTGTCTCAACAGGGAACCTGAGAATGCAGCCGGTGATTCAGCCAGCTGACCATAGAGCTGATCAGAGACCAGAGTGGCTCCAAACATCTCTATGGCCTAAGAAACCGGAAGCTACGAGCATTTTATGACTTAGATTTCACCGGATGAAAATAGCGCCATTGGGAAATTGGGAAAGCATTTTATCACACCGATCTTGGTGTGGTCAGATGCTTTGAGGGCAGAGGAGAAATCTAGGGTCTAATAGACCCCAATTTTTGCAAAAAAGAGTACCTGTCACTACCTATTGCTATGATAGGGGATATTTACATTCCCTGAGATAACAATAAAAATGATTTAAAAAAAAAAAAAAATGAAAGGAACAGTTTAAAAATAAGATAAAAAAAATAATAATAATAAAGAAAAAAAAAAAAAAAAAAAAAAAAAAAAGCACCCCTGTCCCCCCTGCTCTCGCGCTAAGGCGAATGCAAGCGTCGGTCTGGCGTCAAATGTAAACAGCAATTGCACCATGCATGTGAGGTATCACCGCGAACGTCAGATCGAGGGCAGTAATTTTAGCAGTAGACCTCCTCTGTAAATCTAAAGTGGTAACCTGTAAAGGCTTTTAAAGGCTTTAAAAAATGTATTTAGTTTGTCGCCACTGCACGTTTGTGCGCAATTTTAAAGCATGTCATGTTTGGTATCCATGTACTCGGCCTAAGATCATCTTTTTTATTTCAGCAAACATTTGGGCAATATAGTGTGTTTTAGTGCATTAAAATTGAAAAAAGTGTGTTTTTTCCCCAAAAAATGCGTTTGAAAAATCGCTGCGCAAATACTGTGTGAAAAAAAAAAATGAAACACCCACCATTTTAATCTGTAGGGCATTTGCTTTAAAAAAAATATATAATGTTTGGGGGTTCAAAGTAATTTTCTTGCAAAAAAAAATTATTTTTTTATGTAATCAAAAAGTGTCAGAAAGGGCTTTGTCTTCAAGTGGTTAGAAGAGTGGGTGATGTGTGACATAAGCTTCTAGATGTTGTGCATAAAATGCCAGGACAGTTCAAACCCCCCCCAAATGACCCCATTTTGGAAAGTAGACACCCCAAGCTATTTGCTGAGAGGCATGTCGAGTCCATGGAATATTTTATATTGTGACACAAGTTGCGGGAAAGAGACAATTTTTTATTTTTTTTATTTTTTTTTTGCGCAAAGTTGTCACTAAATGATATATTGCTCAAACATGCCATGGGAATATGTGAAATTACACCCCAAAATACATTCTGTTGCTTCTCCTGAGTACGGGGATACCACATGTGTGAGACTTTTTGTGAGCCTAGCCGCGTACGGGACCCCGAAAACCAAGCACCGCCTTCAGGCTTTCTAAGGGCGTGAATTTTTGATTTCACTCTTCACTGCCTATCACAGTTTCGGAGGCCATGGAATGCCCAGGTGGCAAAAAACCCCCCCAAATGACCCCATTTTGGAAAGTAGACACCCCAAGCTATTTGATGAGAGGTATAGTGAGTATTTTGCAGACCTCACTTTTTGTCACAAAGTTTTGAAAATTGAA